>NW_027017476.1:0-82795 GCF_036013445.1 Caloenas nicobarica | reverse complement strand
GAGCCCGACAGGGCCCGACAGAGCCCGACAGAGCCCGACAGGGCCCGACAGAGCCCGACAGAGCCCGACAGGGCCCAGTAGAGCCCGACAGAGCCCAGTAGAGCCCAGTAGAGCCCGACAGAGCCCGACAGAGCCCGACAGAGCCCGACAGGGCCCGACAGAGCCCGACAGAGCCCGACAGAGCCCGACAGGGCCCGAGAGAGCCCGACAGAGCCCGACAGGGCCCGACAGAGCCCGACAGAGCCCGACAGGGCCCAGTAGAGCCCGACAGGGCCCGACAGAGCCCGACAGAGCCCGACAGGGCCCGACAGGGCCCGACAGAGCCCGACAGGGCCCGACAGAGCCCGACAGAGCCCGACAGGGCCCGACAGGGCCCGACAGAGCCCGACAGGGCCCGACAGGGCCCAGTAGAGCCCGACAGAGCCCGACAGAGCCCGACAGGGCCCGACAGGGCCCAGTAGAGCCCGACAGAGCCCGACAGAGCCCGACAGAGCCCAGTAGAGCCCAGTAGAGCCCGACAGAGCCCGACACAGCCCGACAGAGCCCGACAGAGCCCGACAGGGCCCGACAGAGCCCGACAGAGCCCGACAGGGCCCAGTAGAGCCCGACAGAGCCCGACAGAGCCCGACAGAGCCCGACAGGGCCCGACAGGGCCCGACAGAGCCCGACAGAGCCCAGTAGAGCCCGACAGAGCCCAGTAGAGCCCGACAGAGCCCGACAGAGCCCGACAGGGCCCGACAGAGCCCGACAGAGCCCGACAGGGCCCGACAGAGCCCGACAGGGCCCAGTAGAGCCCGACAGAGCCCGACAAAGCCCGACAGAGCCCGACAGAGCCCAGTAGAGCCCGACAGAGCCCGACAGAGCCCGACAGGGCCCGACAGAGCCCGACAGAGCCCAGTAGAGCCCGACAGAGCCCGTCAGGGCCCGACAGGGCCCGACAGGGCCCAGTAGAGCCCGACAGAGCCCGACAGAGCCCAGTAGAGCCCAGTAGAGCCCGACAGAGCCCGACAGAGCCCGACAGAGCCTGACAGGGCCCGACAGAGCCCGACAGAGCCCGACAGAGCCCAGTAGAGCCCAGTAGAGCCCGACAGAGCCCGACAGAGCCCGACAGAGCCCGACAGAGCCTGACAGGGCCCGACAGAGCCTGACAGAGCCCGACAGAGCCCAGTAGAGCCCAGTAGAGCCCGACAGAGCCCGACAGAGCCCGACAGAGCCCGACAGAGCCTGACAGGGCCCGACAGAGCCCGACAGGGCCCGACAGGGCCCGACAGAGCCCGACAGGGCCCGACAGGGCCCAGTAGAGCCCGACAGAGCCCGACAGAGCCCGACAGAGCCCGACAGGGCCCGACAGGGCCCGACAGAGCCCGACAGGGCCCGACAGAGCCCGACAGAGCCCGACAGAACCCGACAGAGCCCGACAGAGCCCAGCAGAGCCCGACAGAGCCCATCAGGGCCCGACAGGGCCCAGTAGAGCCCGACAGAGCCCGACAAAGCCCGACAGAGCCCGACAGAGCCCAGTAGAGCCCGACAGAGCCCGACAGGGCCCGACAGAGCCCGACAGAGCCCGACAGAGCCCGACAGGGCCCGACAGAGCCCGACAGAGCCCGACAGAGCCCAGTAGAGCCCAGTAGAGCCCGACAGAGCCCGACAGAGCCCGACAGAGCCCGACAGGGCCCGACAGGGCCCGACAGAGCCCGACAGTGCCCGACAGGGCCCAGTAGAGCCCGACAGAGCCCGACAGAGCCCGACAGTGCCCGACAGGGCCCAGTAGAGCCCGACAGGGCCCGACAGAGCCCGACAGGGCCCAACAGGGCCCGACAGATCCCAGTAGAGCCCGACAGAGCCCGACAGAGCCCGACAGAACCCGACAGAGCCCGACAGAGCCCAGTAGAGCCCGACAGAGCCCGACAGAGCCCGACAGAGCCCGACAGGGCCCGACAGGTCCCGACAGGGCCCAGTAGAGCCCGACAGAGCCCGACAGAGCCCGACAGAGCCCGACAGGGCCCGACAGGGCCCAGAAGAGCCCGACAGAGCCCGACAGAGCCCGACAGAGCCCGACAGAACCCGACAGAGCCCGACAGAGCCCGACAGAGCCCGACAGGGCTTGACAGGGCCCGACAGAGCCCGACAGGGCCCGATAGAGCCCGACAGAGTCCGACAGAGCCCGACAGGGCCCCACAGAGCCCGACAGAGCCCGACAGAGCCCGACAGAGCCCGACAGGGACCGACAGAGCCCGACAGAGCCCGACAGGGCCCGACAGAGCCCGACAGAGCCCGACAGGGCCCAGTAGAGCCCAGTAGAACCCGACAGAGCCCAGTAGAGCCCGACAGAGCCCGACAGAGCCCGACAGAGCCCGACAGGGCCCGACAGAGCCCGACAGGGCCCAGTAGAGCCCGACAGAGCCCAACAGGGCCCGACAGAGCCCGACAGAGCCCAGTAGAGCCCGACAGAGCCCGACAGAGCCCGACAGGGCCCGACAGAGCCCGACAGAGCCCAGTAGAGCCCGACAGAGCCCGTCAGGGCCCGACAGGCCCCGACAGGGCCCAGTAGAGCCCGACAGAGCCCGACAGAGCCCAGTAGAGGCCGACAGAGCCGAGAGGGCCCGACAGAGCCCGACAGAACCCGACAGGGCCCAGTAGAGCCCGACAGAGCCCGACAGAGCCCGACAGAGCCCGACAGGGCCCGACAGAGCTCGACAGAGCCCGACAGAGCCCGACAGGGCCCGACAGAGCCCGACAGAGCCCGACAGGGCCCAGTAGAGCCCGACAGAGCCCGACAGAGCCCGACAGAGCCCGACAGAGCCCAGTAGAGCCCGACAGGGCCCGACAGAGCCCGACAGAGCCCGACAGAGCCCGACAGCGCCCGACAGGGCCCAGTAGAGCCCGACAGAGCCCGACAGAGCCCGACAGAGCCCGACAGGGCCTGACAGAGCCCGACAGAGCCCGACAGGGCCCAGTAGAGCCCGACAGAGCCCAACAGGGCCCGACAGAGCCCGACAGAGCCCGACAGAGCCCGACAGGGCCCAGTAGAGCCCGACAGAGCCCGACAGAGCCCGACAGAGCCCGACAGAGCCCGACAGGGCCCGACAGGGCCCGACAGAGCCCGACAGGGCCCGACAGGGCCCGACAGGGCCCGACAGAGCCCGACAGGGCCCAGTAGAGCCCGACAGAGCCCGATAGAGCCCGACAGGGCCCGACAGGGCCCAGTAGAGCCCGACAGAGCCCGACAGAGCCCAGTAGAGCCCAGTAGAGCCCGACAGAGCCCGACAGAGCCCGACAGAGCCCGACAGGGCCCGACAGGGCCCGACAGAGCCCGACAGGGCCAGACAGGGCCCGACAGGGCCCAGTAGAGCCCGAAAGAGCCCGACAGAGCCCAGTAGAGCCCAGTAGAGCCCGACAGGGCCCGACAGGGCCCGACAGGGCCCATAAGAGCCCGACAGAGCCCGACAGAGCCTGACAGAGCCCGACAGGGCCCGACAGGGCCCGACAGAGTCCGACAGAGCCCGACAGGGCCCAGTAGAGCCCGACAGAGCCCGACAGAGCCCGACAGGGCCCGACAGGGCCCGACAGGGCCCGACAGGGCCCAGTAGAGCCCGATAGAGCCCGACAGAGCCCGATAGAGCCCGACAGGGCCCGACAGAGCCCGACAGAGCCCGACAGGGCCCGACAGGGCCCGACAGAGCCCGACAGGGCCCGATAGAGCCCGACAGGGCCCGACAGAGCCCGACAGACCCCGACAGGGCACGACAGAGCCCGACAGAGCCCGACAGGGCCCGACAGAGCCCGACAGAGCCCGACAGAGCCCGACAGGGCCCAGTAGAGCCCGACAGAGCCCAGTAGAGCCCAGTAGAGCCCGACAGAGCCCGACAGAGCCCGACAGAGCTCGACAGGGCCCGACAGGGCCCGACAGGGACCAGTAGAGCCCGACAGAGCCCGACAGGGCCCGACAGAGCCCGACAGAGCCCGACAGGGCCCGACAGAGCCCGACAGAGCCCGACAGGGCCCAGTAGAGCCCGACAGAGCCCGACAGAGCCCGACAGAGCCCGACAGAGCCCGACAGGGCCCGACAGGGCCCGACAGAGCCCGACAGGGCCCGACAGGGCCCGACAGAGCCCGACAGGGCCCGACAGAGCCCGACAGAGCCCGACAGAGCCCGACAGGGCCCCACAGAGCCCGAAAGAGCCCGACAAAGCCCAGTAGAGCCCGACAGAGCCCGACAGAGCCCGACAGAGCCCGACAGGGCCCAGTAGAGCGCGACAGAGCCCGACAGAGCCCGACAGAGCCCGACAGGGCCCGACAGGGCCCGACAGAGCCCGACAGAGCCCGACAGGGCCCAGTAGAGCCCGACAGAGCCCGACAGAGCCCGACAGAGCCCGACAGAGCCCAGTAGAGCCCGACAGAGCCCGACAGAGCCCGACAGGGCCCGACAGGGCCCGACAGAGCCCGACAGGGCCCGACAGGGCCCGACAGAGCCCAGTAGAGCCCGACAGAGCCCGACAGAGCCCGACAGAGCCCGACAGGGCCCGACAGGGCCCGACAGGGCCCAGTAGAGCCCGACAGAGCCCGACAGAGCCCGACAGAGCCCGACAGGGCCCGACAGAGCCCGACAGGGCCCGACAGGGCCCGACAGGGCCCGACAGAGCCCAGTAGAGCCCGACAGAGCCCGACAGAGCCCGATAGAGCCCGACAGGGCCCGACAGGGCCCAGTAGAGCCCGACAGAGCCCGATAGAGCCCGACAGGGCCCGACAGGGCCCAGTAGAGCCCGACAGAGCCCGACAGAGCCCAGTAGAGCCCAGTAGAGCCCGACAGAGCCCGACAGAGCCCGACAGAGCCCGACAGGGCCCGACAGGGCCCGACAGAGCCCGACAGGGCCCAGTAGAGCCCGAAAGAGCCCGACAGAGCCCAGTAGAGCCCAGTAGAGCCCGACAGGGCCCGACAGGGCCCGACAGGGCCCATTAGAGCCCGACAGAGCCCGACAGAGCCTGACAGAGCCCGACAGGGCCCGACAGGGCCCGACAGAGTCCGACAGAGCCCGACAGGGCCCAGTAGAGCCCGACAGAGCCCGACAGAGCCCGACAGGGCCCGACAGGGCCCGACAGGGCCCAGTAGAGCCCGATAGAGCCCGACAGAGCCCGATAGAGCCCGACAGGGCCCGACAGAGCCCGACAGAGCCCGACAGGGCCCGACAGGGCCCGACAGAGCCCGACAGGGCCCGATAGAGCCCGACAGGGCCCGACAGAGCCCGACAGACCCCGACAGGGCACGACAGAGCCCGACAGAGCCCGACAGGGCCCGACAGAGCCCGACAGAGCCCGACAGAGCCCGACAGGGCCCAGTAGAGCCCGACAGAGCCCAGTAGAGCCCAGTAGAGCCCGACAGAGCCCGACAGAGCCCGACAGAGCTCGACAGGGCCCGACAGGGCCCAGTAGAGCCCGACAGAGCCCGACAGGGCCCGACAGAGCCCGACAGAGCCCGACAGGGCCCGACAGAGCCCGACAGAGCCCGACAGAGCCCGACAGGGCCCGACAGAGCCCGACAGAGCCCGACAGGGCCCGACAGGGCCCGACAGAGCCCGACAGGGCCCGACAGAGCCCGACAGAGCCCGACAGAGCCCGACAGGGCCCCACAGAGCCCGAAAGAGCCCGACAAAGCCCAGTAGAGCCCGACAGATCCCGACAGAGCCCGACAGAGCCCGACAGGGCCCAGTAGAGCCCGACAGAGCCCGACAGAGCCCGACAGAGCCCGACAGGGCCCGACAGGGCCCGACAGAGCCCGACAGAGCCCGACAGGGCCCAGTAGAGCCCGACAGAGCCCGACAGAGCCCGACAGAGCCCAGTACAGCACGACAGAGCCCGACAGAGCCCGACAGGGCCCGACAGGGCCCGACAGAGCCCGACAGGGCCCGACAGGGCCCGACAGAGCCCAGTAGAGCCCGACAGAGCCCGACAGAGCCCGACAGGGCCCGACAGAGCCCGACAGAGCCCGACAGAGCCCCACAGAGCCCGACAGGGCCCGACAGAGCCCGACAGGGCCCGACAGGGCCCGACAGGGCCCGACAGAGCCCAGTAGAGCCCGACAGAGCCCGACAGAGCCCGATAGAGCCCGACAGGGCCCGACAGGGCCCAGTAGAGCCCGACAGAGCCCGACAGAGCCCGACAGAGCCCAGTAGAGCCCAGTAGAGCCCGACAGAGCCCGACACAGCCCGACAGAGCCCGACAGAGCCCGACAGGGCCCGACAGGGCCCGACAGAGCCCGACAGAGCCCGACAGGGCCCGACAGAGACCGACAGAGCCCGACAGAGCCCGACAGGGCCCAGTAGAGCCCGACAGAGCCCGACAGAGCCCGACAGAACCCGACAGGGCCCAGTAGAGCCCGACAGAGCCCGACAGGGCCCGACAGAGCCCGACAGAGCCCGACAGAGCCCGACAGCGCCCGACAGGGCCCAGTAGAGCCCGACAGAGCCCGACAGAGCCCGACAGGGCCCGACAGAGCCCGACAGAGCCTGACAGGGCCCGACAGGGCCCAGTAGAGCCCGACAGAGCCCGACAGGGCCCGATAGGGCCCGACAGGGCCCAGTAGAGCCCGATAGAGCCCGACAGAGCCCGATAGAGCCCGACAGGGCCCGACAGAGCCCGACAGAGCCCGACAGGGCCCGACAGGGCCCGACAGAGCCCGACAGGGCCCGATAGAGCCCGACAGGGCCCGACAGAGCCCGACAGACCCCGACAGGGCACGACAGAGCCCGACAGAGCCCGACAGGGCCCGACAGAGCCCGACAGAGCCCGACAGGGCCCCACAGAGCCCGAAAGAGCCCGACAAAGCCCAGTAGAGCCCGACAGAGCCCGACAGAGCCCGACAGAGCCCGACAGGGCCCAGTAGAGCGCGACAGAGCCCGACAGAGCCCGACAGAGCCCGACAGGGCCCGACAGGGCCCGACAGGGCCCGACAGAGCCCGACAGGGCCCAGTAGAGCCCGACAGAGCCCGACAGAGCCCGACAGAGCCCGACAGAGCCCAGTAGAGCCCGACAGAGCCCGACAGAGCCCGACAGGGCCCGACAGGGCCCGACAGAGCCCGACAGGGCCCGACAGGGCCCGACAGAGCCCAGTAGAGCCCGACAGAGCCCGACAGAGCCCGACAGAGCCCGACAGGGCCCGACAGGGCCCGACAGGGCCCAGTAGAGCCCGACAGAGCCCGACAGAGCCCGACAGAGCCCGACAGAGCCCGACAGGGCCCGACAGAGCCCAGTAGAGCCCGACAGAGCCCGACAGAGCCCGACAGAGCCCAGTAGAGCCCGACAGAGCCCGTCAGGGCCCGACAGGCCCCGACAGGGCCCAGTAGAGCCCGACAGAGCCCGACAGAGCCCAGTAGAGGCCAACAGAGCCGAGAGGGCCCGACAGAGCCCGACAGAACCCGACAGGGCCCAGTAGAGCCCGACAGAGCCCGACAGAGCCCGACAGAGCCCGACAGGGCCCGACAGAGCTCGACAGAGCCCGACAGAGCCCGACAGGGCCCGACAGAGCCCGACAGAGCCCGACAGGGCCCAGTAGAGCCCGACAGAGCCCGACAGAGCCCGACAGAGCCCGACAGAGCCCAGTAGAGCCCGACAGGGCCCGACAGGGCCCGACAGAGCCCGACAGAGCCCGACAGAGCCCAGTAGAGCCCGACAGAGCCCGACAGAGCCCGACAGAGCCCGACAGGGCCCGACAGGGCCCGACAGAGCCCGACAGAGCCCGACAGGGCCCAGTAGAGCCCGACAGAGCCCGACAGAGCCCGACAGGGCCCGACAGAGCCCAGTAGAGCCCGACAGAGCCCGACAGAGCCCGACAGGGCCCGACAGGGCCCGACAGGGCCCGACAGGGCCCGACAGAGCCCAGTAGAGCCCGACAGAGCCCGACAGAGCCCGACAGAGCCCGACAGGGCCCGACAGGGCCCGACAGGGCCCAGTAGAGCCCGACAGAGCCCGACAGAGCCCGACAGAGCCCGACAGGGCCCGACAGAGCCCGACAGAGCCCGAAAGAGCCCGACAGGGCCCGACAGAGCCCGACAGGGCCCGACAGGGCACGACAGAGCCCGACAGGGCCCGACAGGGCCCAGTAGAGCCCGACAGAGCCCGACAGAGCCCGACAGAGCCCGACAGGGCCCGACAGGGCCCAGTAGAGCCCGACAGAGCCCGACAGAGCCCAGTAGAGCCCAGTAGAGCCCGACAGAGCCCGACACAGCCCGACAGAGCCTGACAGGGCCCGACAGGGCCCGACAGAGCCCGACAGGTCCCGACAGAGCCTGACAGAGCCCGACAGAGCCCGACAGAGCCCGACAGGGCCCAGTAGAGCCCGACAGAGCCCGACAGGGCCCGACAGAGCCCGACAGGGCCCGACAGGGCCCGACAGAGCCCGACAGAGCCCGACAGGGCCCGACAGGGCCCAGTAGAGCCCGACAGAGCCCGACAGAGCCCGACAGAGCCCGACAGGGCCCGACAGAGCCCGACAGAGCCCGACAGGGCCCGACAGGGCCCGACAGAGCCCAACAGGGCCCGATAGAGCCCGACAGGGCCCGACAGAGCCCGACAGAGCCCGACAGGGCCCGACAGAGCCCGACAGAGCCCGACAGGGCCCAGTAGAGCCCGACAGAGCCCAGTAGAGCCCAGTAGAGCCCGACAGAGCCCGACAGAGCCCGACAGAGCCCGACAGGGCCCGACAGAGCCCGACAGAGCCCGACAGAGCCCGACAGGGCCCGAGAGAGCCCGACAGAGCCCGACAGGGCCCGACAGAGCCCGACAGAGCCCGACAGGGCCCAGTAGAGCCCGACAGGGCCCGACAGAGCCCGACAGAGCCCGACAGGGCCCGACAGGGCCCGACAGAGCCCGACAGGGCCCGACAGAGCCCGACAGAGCCCGACAGGGCCCGACAGGGCCCGACAGAGCCCGACAGGGCCCGACAGGGCCCAGTAGAGCCCGACAGAGCCCGACAGAGCCCGACAGGGCCCGACAGGGCCCAGTAGAGCCCGACAGAGCCCGACAGAGCCCGACAGAGCCCAGTAGAGCCCAGTAGAGCCCGACAGAGCCCGACACAGCCCGACAGAGCCCGACAGAGCCCGACAGGGCCCGACAGAGCCCGACAGAGCCCGACAGGGCCCAGTAGAGCCCGACAGAGCCCGACAGAGCCCGACAGAGCCCGACAGGGCCCGACAGGGCCCGACAGAGCCCGACAGAGCCCAGTAGAGCCCGACAGAGCCCAGTAGAGCCCGACAGAGCCCGACAGAGCCCGACAGGGCCCGACAGAGCCCGACAGAGCCCGACAGGGCCCGACAGAGCCCGACAGGGCCCAGTAGAGCCCGACAGAGCCCGACAAAGCCCGACAGAGCCCGACAGAGCCCAGTAGAGCCCGACAGAGCCCGACAGAGCCCGACAGGGCCCGACAGAGCCCGACAGAGCCCAGTAGAGCCCGACAGAGCCCGTCAGGGCCCGACAGGGCCCGACAGGGCCCAGTAGAGCCCGACAGAGCCCGACAGAGCCCAGTAGAGCCCAGTAGAGCCCGACAGAGCCCGACAGAGCCCGACAGAGCCTGACAGGGCCCGACAGAGCCCGACAGAGCCCGACAGAGCCCAGTAGAGCCCAGTAGAGCCCGACAGAGCCCGACAGAGCCCGACAGAGCCCGACAGAGCCTGACAGGGCCCGACAGAGCCTGACAGAGCCCGACAGAGCCCAGTAGAGCCCAGTAGAGCCCGACAGAGCCCGACAGAGCCCGACAGAGCCCGACAGAGCCTGACAGGGCCCGACAGAGCCCGACAGGGCCCGACAGGGCCCGACAGAGCCCGACAGGGCCCGACAGGGCCCAGTAGAGCCCGACAGAGCCCGACAGAGCCCGACAGAGCCCGACAGGGCCCGACAGGGCCCGACAGAGCCCGACAGGGCCCGACAGAGCCCGACAGAGCCCGACAGAACCCGACAGAGCCCGACAGAGCCCAGCAGAGCCCGACAGAGCCCATCAGGGCCCGACAGGGCCCAGTAGAGCCCGACAGAGCCCGACAAAGCCCGACAGAGCCCGACAGAGCCCAGTAGAGCCCGACAGAGCCCGACAGGGCCCGACAGAGCCCGACAGAGCCCGACAGAGCCCGACAGGACCCGACAGAGCCCGACAGAGCCCGACAGAGCCCAGTAGAGCCCAGTAGAGCCCGACAGAGCCCGACAGAGCCCGACAGAGCCCGACAGGGCCCGACAGGGCCCGACAGAGCCCGACAGTGCCCGACAGGGCCCAGTAGAGCCCGACAGAGCCCGACAGAGCCCGACAGTGCCCGACAGGGCCCAGTAGAGCCCGACAGGGCCCGACAGAGCCCGACAGGGCCCAACAGGGCCCGACAGATCCCAGTAGAGCCCGACAGAGCCCGACAGAGCCCGACAGAACCCGACAGAGCCCGACAGAGCCCAGTAGAGCCCGACAGAGCCCGACAGGGCCCGACAGAGCCCGACAGGGCCCGACAGGTCCCGACAGGGCCCAGTAGAGCCCGACAGAGCCCGACAGAGCCCGACAGAGCCCGACAGGGCCCGACAGGGCCCAGAAGAGCCCGACAGAGCCCGACAGAGCCCGACAGAGCCCGACAGAACCCGACAGAGCCCGACAGAGCCCGACAGAGCCCGACAGGGCTTGACAGGGCCCGACAGAGCCCGACAGGGCCCGACAGAGCCCGACAGAGCCCGACAGAGCCCGACAGGGCCCCACAGAGCCCGACAGAGCCCGACAGAGCCCGACAGAGCCCGACAGGGACCGACAGAGCCCGACAGAGCCCGACAGGGCCCGACAGAGCCCGACAGAGCCCGACAGGGCCCAGTAGAGCCCAGTAGAACCCGACAGAGCCCAGTAGAGCCCGACAGAGCCCGACAGAGCCCGACAGAGCCCGACAGGGCCCGACAGAGCCCGACAGGGCCCAGTAGAGCCCGACAGAGCCCAACAGGGCCCGACAGAGCCCGACAGAGCCCAGTAGAGCCCGACAGAGCCCGACAGAGCCCGACAGGGCCCGACAGAGCCCGACAGAGCCCAGTAGAGCCCGACAGAGCCCGTCAGGGCCCGACAGGCCCCGACAGGGCCCAGTAGAGCCCGACAGAGCCCGACAGAGCCCAGTAGAGGCCGACAGAGCCGAGAGGGCCCGACAGAGCCCGACAGAACCCGACAGGGCCCAGTAGAGCCCGACAGAGCCCGACAGAGCCCGACAGAGCCCGACAGGGCCCGACAGAGCTCGACAGAGCCCGACAGAGCCCGACAGGGCCCGACAGAGCCCGACAGAGCCCGACAGGGCCCAGTAGAGCCCGACAGAGCCCGACAGAGCCCGACAGAGCCCGACAGAGCCCAGTAGAGCCCGACAGGGCCCGACAGAGCCCGACAGAGCCCGACAGAGCCCGACAGCGCCCGACAGGGCCCAGTAGAGCCCGACAGAGCCCGACAGAGCCCGACAGAGCCCGACAGGGCCTGACAGAGCCCGACAGAGCCCGACAGGGCCCAGTAGAGCCCGACAGAGCCCAACAGGGCCCGACAGAGCCCGACAGAGCCCGACAGAGCCCGACAGGGCCCAGTAGAGCCCGACAGAGCCCGACAGAGCCCGACAGAGCCCGACAGAGCCCGACAGGGCCCGACAGGGCCCGACAGAGCCCGACAGGGCCCGACAGGGCCCGACAGGGCCCGACAGAGCCCGACAGGGCCCAGTAGAGCCCGACAGAGCCCGATAGAGCCCGACAGGGCCCGACAGGGCCCAGTAGAGCCCGACAGAGCCCGACAGAGCCCAGTAGAGCCCAGTAGAGCCCGACAGAGCCCGACAGAGCCCGACAGAGCCCGACAGGGCCCGACAGGGCCCGACAGAGCCCGACAGGGCCAGACAGGGCCCGACAGGGCCCAGTAGAGCCCGAAAGAGCCCGACAGAGCCCAGTAGAGCCCAGTAGAGCCCGACAGGGCCCGACAGGGCCCGACAGGGCCCGTAAGAGCCCGACAGAGCCCGACAGAGCCTGACAGAGCCCGACAGGGCCCGACAGGGCCCGACAGAGTCCGACAGAGCCCGACAGGGCCCAGTAGAGCCCGACAGAGCCCGACAGAGCCCGACAGGGCCCGACAGGGCCCGACAGGGCCCGACAGGGCCCAGTAGAGCCCGATAGAGCCCGACAGAGCCCGATAGAGCCCGACAGGGCCCGACAGAGCCCGACAGAGCCCGACAGGGCCCGACAGGGCCCGACAGAGCCCGACAGGGCCCGATAGAGCCCGACAGGGCCCGACAGAGCCCGACAGACCCCGACAGGGCACGACAGAGCCCGACAGAGCCCGACAGGGCCCGACAGAGCCCGACAGAGCCCGACAGAGCCCGACAGGGCCCAGTAGAGCCCGACAGAGCCCAGTAGAGCCCAGTAGAGCCCGACAGAGCCCGACAGAGCCCGACAGAGCTCGACAGGGCCCGACAGGGCCCGACAGGGACCAGTAGAGCCCGACAGAGCCCGACAGGGCCCGACAGAGCCCGACAGAGCCCGACAGGGCCCGACAGAGCCCGACAGAGCCCGACAGGGCCCAGTAGAGCCCGACAGAGCCCGACAGAGCCCGACAGAGCCCGACAGAGCCCGACAGGGCCCGATAGGGCCCGACAGAGCCCGACAGGGCCCGACAGGGCCCGACAGAGCCCGACAGGGCCCGACAGAGCCCGACAGAGCCCCACAGAGCCCGACAGGGCCCCACAGAGCCCGAAAGAGCCCGACAAAGCCCAGTAGAGCCCGACAGAGCCCGACAGAGCCCGACAGAGCCCGACAGGGCCCAGTAGAGCGCGACAGAGCCCGACAGAGCCCGACAGAGCCCGACAGGGCCCGACAGGGCCCGACAGAGCCCGACAGAGCCCGACAGGGCCCAGTAGAGCCCGACAGAGCCCGACAGAGCCCGACAGAGCCCGACAGAGCCCAGTAGAGCCCGACAGAGCCCGACAGAGCCCGACAGGGCCCGACAGGGCCCGACAGAGCCCGACAGGGCCCGACAGGGCCCGACAGAGCCCAGTAGAGCCCGACAGAGCCCGACAGAGCCCGACAGAGCCCGACAGGGCCCGACAGGGCCCGACAGGGCCCAGTAGAGCCCGACAGAGCCCGACAGAGCCCGACAGAGCCCGACAGGGCCCGACAGAGCCCGACAGGGCCCGACAGGGCCCGACAGGGCCCGACAGAGCCCAGTAGAGCCCGACAGAGCCCGACAGAGCCCGATAGAGCCCGACAGGGCCCGACAGGGCCCAGTAGAGCCCGACAGAGCCCGATAGAGCCCGACAGGGCCCGACAGGGCCCAGTAGAGCCCGACAGAGCCCGACAGAGCCCAGTAGAGCCCAGTAGAGCCCGACAGAGCCCGACAGAGCCCGACAGAGCCCGACAGGGCCCGACAGGGCCCGACAGAGCCCGACAGGGCCCAGTAGAGCCCGAAAGAGCCCGACAGAGCCCAGTAGAGCCCAGTAGAGCCCGACAGGGCCCGACAGGGCCCGACAGGGCCCATTAGAGCCCGACAGAGCCCGACAGAGCCTGACAGAGCCCGACAGGGCCCGACAGGGCCCGACAGAGTCCGACAGAGCCCGACAGGGCCCAGTAGAGCCCGACAGAGCCCGACAGAGCCCGACAGGGCCCGACAGGGCCCGACAGGGCCCAGTAGAGCCCGATAGAGCCCGACAGAGCCCGATAGAGCCCGACAGGGCCCGACAGAGCCCGACAGAGCCCGACAGGGCCCGACAGGGCCCGACAGAGCCCGACAGGGCCCGATAGAGCCCGACAGGGCCCGACAGAGCCCGACAGACCCCGACAGGGCACGACAGAGCCCGACAGAGCCCGACAGGGCCCGACAGAGCCCGACAGAGCCCGACAGAGCCCGACAGGGCCCAGTAGAGCCCGACAGAGCCCAGTAGAGCCCAGTAGAGCCCGACAGAGCCCGACAGAGCCCGACAGAGCTCGACAGGGCCCGACAGGGCCCAGTAGAGCCCGACAGAGCCCGACAGGGCCCGACAGAGCCCGACAGAGCCCGACAGGGCCCGACAGAGCCCGACAGAGCCCGACAGAGCCCGACAGGGCCCGACAGAGCCCGACAGAGCCCGACAGGGCCCGACAGGGCCCGACAGAGCCCGACAGGGCCCGACAGAGCCCGACAGAGCCCGACAGAGCCCGACAGGGCCCCACAGAGCCCGAAAGAGCCCGACAAAGCCCAGTAGAGCCCGACAGATCCCGACAGAGCCCGACAGAGCCCGACAGGGCCCAGTAGAGCCCGACAGAGCCCGACAGAGCCCGACAGAGCCCGACAGGGCCCGACAGGGCCCGACAGAGCCCGACAGAGCCCGACAGGGCCCAGTAGAGCCCGACAGAGCCCGACAGAGCCCGACAGAGCCCAGTACAGCACGACAGAGCCCGACAGAGCCCGACAGGGCCCGACAGGGCCCGACAGAGCCCGACAGGGCCCGACAGGGCCCGACAGAGCCCAGTAGAGCCCGACAGAGCCCGACAGAGCCCGACAGGGCCCGACAGAGCCCGACAGAGCCCGACAGAGCCCCACAGAGCCCGACAGGGCCCGACAGAGCCCGACAGGGCCCGACAGGGCCCGACAGGGCCCGACAGAGCCCAGTAGAGCCCGACAGAGCCCGACAGAGCCCGATAGAGCCCGACAGGGCCCGACAGGGCCCAGTAGAGCCCGACAGAGCCCGACAGAGCCCGACAGAGCCCAGTAGAGCCCAGTAGAGCCCGACAGAGCCCGACACAGCCCGACAGAGCCCGACAGAGCCCGACAGGGCCCGACAGGGCCCGACAGAGCCCGACAGAGCCCGACAGGGCCCGACAGAGACCGACAGAGCCCGACAGAGCCCGACAGGGCCCAGTAGAGCCCGACAGAGCCCGACAGAGCCCGACAGAACCCGACAGGGCCCAGTAGAGCCCGACAGAGCCCGACAGGGCCCGACAGAGCCCGACAGAGCCCGACAGAGCCCGACAGCGCCCGACAGGGCCCAGTAGAGCCCGACAGAGCCCGACAGAGCCCGACAGGGCCCGACAGAGCCCGACAGAGCCTGACAGGGCCCGACAGGGCCCAGTAGAGCCCGACAGAGCCCGACAGGGCCCGATAGGGCCCGACAGGGCCCAGTAGAGCCCGATAGAGCCCGACAGAGCCCGATAGAGCCCGACAGGGCCCGACAGAGCCCGACAGAGCCCGACAGGGCCCGACAGGGCCCGACAGAGCCCGACAGGGCCCGATAGAGCCCGACAGGGCCCGACAGAGCCCGACAGACCCCGACAGGGCACGACAGAGCCCGACAGAGCCCGACAGGGCCCGACAGAGCCCGACAGAGCCCGACAGGGCCCCACAGAGCCCGAAAGAGCCCGACAAAGCCCAGTAGAGCCCGACAGAGCCCGACAGAGCCCGACAGAGCCCGACAGGGCCCAGTAGAGCGCGACAGAGCCCGACAGAGCCCGACAGAGCCCGACAGGGCCCGACAGGGCCCGACAGGGCCCGACAGAGCCCGACAGGGCCCAGTAGAGCCCGACAGAGCCCGACAGAGCCCGACAGAGCCCGACAGAGCCCAGTAGAGCCCGACAGAGCCCGACAGAGCCCGACAGGGCCCGACAGGGCCCGACAGAGCCCGACAGGGCCCGACAGGGCCCGACAGAGCCCAGTAGAGCCCGACAGAGCCCGACAGAGCCCGACAGAGCCCGACAGGGCCCGACAGGGCCCGACAGGGCCCAGTAGAGCCCGACAGAGCCCGACAGAGCCCGACAGAGCCCGACAGAGCCCGACAGGGCCCGACAGGGCCCAGTAGAGCCCGACAGAGCCCGACAGGGCCCGACAGAGCCCGACAGAGCCCGACAGGGCCCGACAGAGCCCAGTAGAGCCCGACAGAGCCCGACAGGGCCCGACAGGGCCCGACAGGGCCCAGTAGAGCCCAGTAGAGCCCGACAGAGCCCGACAGAGCCCGACAGAGCTCGACAGGGCCCGACAGGGCCCAGTAGAGCCCGACAGAGCCCGACAGGGCCCGACAGAGCCCGACAGAGCCCGACAGGGCCCGACAGAGCCCGACAGAGCCCGACAGAGCCCGACAGGGCCCGACAGAGCCCGACAGAGCCCGACAGGGCCCGACAGGGCCCGACAGAGCCCGACAGGGCCCGACAGAGCCCGACAGAGCCCGACAGAGCCCGACAGGGCCCCACAGAGCCCGAAAGAGCCCGACAAAGCCCAGTAGAGCCCGACAGATCCCGACAGAGCCCGACAGAGCCCGACAGGGCCCAGTAGAGCCCGACAGAGCCCGACAGAGCCCGACAGAGCCCGACAGGGCCCGACAGGGCCCGACAGAGCCCGACAGAGCCCGACAGGGCCCAGTAGAGCCCGACAGAGCCCGACAGAGCCCGACAGAGCCCAGTACAGCACGACAGAGCCCGACAGAGCCCGACAGGGCCCGACAGGGCCCGACAGAGCCCGACAGGGCCCGACAGGGCCCGACAGAGCCCAGTAGAGCCCGACAGAGCCCGACAGAGCCCGACAGGGCCCGACAGAGCCCGACAGAGCCCGACAGAGCCCCACAGAGCCCGACAGGGCCCGACAGAGCCCGACAGGGCCCGACAGGGCCCGACAGGGCCCGACAGAGCCCAGTAGAGCCCGACAGAGCCCGACAGAGCCCGATAGAGCCCGACAGGGCCCGACAGGGCCCAGTAGAGCCCGACAGAGCTCGACAGAGCCCGACAGAGCCCAGTAGAGCCCAGTAGAGCCCGACAGAGCCCGACACAGCCCGACAGAGCCCGACAGAGCCCGACAGGGCCCGACAGGGCCCGACAGAGCCCGACAGAGCCCGACAGGGCCCGACAGAGACCGACAGAGCCCGACAGAGCCCGACAGGGCCCAGTAGAGCCCGACAGAGCCCGACAGAGCCCGACAGAACCCGACAGGGCCCAGTAGAGCCCGACAGAGCCCGATAGAGCCCGACAGGGCCCGAGAGGGCCCAGTAGAGCCCGACAGAGCCCGACAGAGCCCAGTAGAGCCCAGTAGAGCCCGACAGAGCCCGACAGAGCCCGACAGAGCCCGACAGGGCCCGACAGGGCCCGACAGAGCCCGACAGGGCCAGACAGGGCCCGACAGGGCCCAGTAGAGCCCGAAAGAGCCCGACAGAGCCCAGTAGAGCCCAGTAGAGCCCGACAGGGCCCGACAGGGCCCGACAGGGCCCATAAGAGCCCGACAGAGCCCGACAGAGCCTGACAGAGCCCGACAGGGCCCGACAGGGCCCGACAGAGTCCGACAGAGCCCGACAGGGCCCAGTAGAGCCCGACAGAGCCCGACAGAGCCCGACAGGGCCCGACAGGGCCCGACAGGGCCCGACAGGGCCCAGTAGAGCCCGATAGAGCCCGACAGAGCCCGATAGAGCCCGACAGGGCCCGACAGAGCCCGACAGAGCCCGACAGGGCCCGACAGGGCCCGACAGAGCCCGACAGGGCCCGATAGAGCCCGACAGGGCCCGACAGAGCCCGACAGACCCCGACAGGGCACGACAGAGCCCGACAGAGCCCGACAGGGCCCGACAGAGCCCGACAGAGCCCGACAGAGCCCGACAGGGCCCAGTAGAGCCCGACAGAGCCCAGTAGAGCCCAGTAGAGCCCGACAGAGCCCGACAGAGCCCGACAGAGCTCGACAGGGCCCGACAGGGCCCGACAGGGACCAGTAGAGCCCGACAGAGCCCGACAGGGCCCGACAGAGCCCGACAGAGCCCGACAGGGCCCGACAGAGCCCGACAGAGCCCGACAGGGCCCAGTAGAGCCCGACAGAGCCCGACAGAGCCCGACAGAGCCCGACAGAGCCCGACAGGGCCCGACAGGGCCCGACAGAGCCCGACAGGGCCCGACAGGGCCCGACAGAGCCCGACAGGGCCCGACAGAGCCCGACAGAGCCCGACAGAGCCCGACAGGGCCCCACAGAGCCCGAAAGAGCCCGACAAAGCCCAGTAGAGCCCGACAGAGCCCGACAGAGCCCGACAGAGCCCGACAGGGCCCAGTAGAGCGCGACAGAGCCCGACAGAGCCCGACAGAGCCCGACAGGGCCCGACAGGGCCCGACAGAGCCCGACAGAGCCCGACAGGGCCCAGTAGAGCCCGACAGAGCCCGACAGAGCCCGACAGAGCCCGACAGAGCCCAGTAGAGCCCGACAGAGCCCGACAGAGCCCGACAGGGCCCGACAGGGCCCGACAGAGCCCGACAGGGCCCGACAGGGCCCGACAGAGCCCAGTAGAGCCCGACAGAGCCCGACAGAGCCCGACAGAGCCCGACAGGGCCCGACAGGGCCCAGTAGAGCCCGACAGAGCCCGACAGAGCCCGACAGAGCCCGACAGGGCCCGACAGAGCCCGACAGGGCCCGACAGGGCCCGACAGGGCCCGACAGAGCCCAGTAGAGCCCGACAGAGCCCGACAGAGCCCGATAGAGCCCGACAGGGCCCGACAGGGCCCAGTAGAGCCCGACAGAGCCCGATAGAGCCCGACAGGGCCCGACAGGGCCCAGTAGAGCCCGACAGAGCCCGACAGAGCCCAGTAGAGCCCAGTAGAGCCCGACAGAGCCCGACAGAGCCCGACAGAGCCCGACAGGGCCCGACAGGGCCCGACAGAGCCCGACAGGGCCCAGTAGAGCCCGAAAGAGCCCGACAGAGCCCAGTAGAGCCCAGTAGAGCCCGACAGGGCCCGACAGGGCCCGACAGGGCCCATTAGAGCCCGACAGAGCCCGACAGAGCCTGACAGAGCCCGACAGGGCCCGACAGGGCCCGACAGAGTCCGACAGAGCCCGACAGGGCCCAGTAGAGCCCGACAGAGCCCGACAGAGCCCGACAGGGCCCGACAGGGCTAGACAGGGCCCGACAGGGCCCAGTAGAGCCCGATAGAGCCCGACAGAGCCCGATAGAGCCCGACAGGGCCCGACAGAGCCCGACAGAGCCCGACAGGGCCCGACAGGGCCCGACAGAGCCCGACAGGGCCCGATAGAGCCCGACAGGGCCCGACAGAGCCCGACAGACCCCGACAGGGCACGACAGAGCCCGACAGAGCCCGACAGGGCCCGACAGAGCCCGACAGAGCCCGACAGAGCCCGACAGGGCCCAGTAGAGCCCGACAGAGCCCAGTAGAGCCCAGTAGAGCCCGACAGAGCCCGACAGAGCCCGACAGAGCTCGACAGGGCCCGACAGGGCCCAGTAGAGCCCGACAGAGCCCGACAGGGCCCGACAGAGCCCGACAGAGCCCGACAGGGCCCAACAGAGCCCGACAGAGCCCGACAGAGCCCGACAGGGCCCGACAGAGCCCGACAGAGCCCGACAGGGCCCGACAGGGCCCGACAGAGCCCGACAGGGCCCGACAGAGCCCGACAGAGCCCGACAGAGCCCGACAGGGCCCCACAGAGCCCGAAAGAGCCCGACAAAGCCCAGTAGAGCCCGACAGATCCCGACAGAGCCCGACAGAGCCCGACAGGGCCCAGTAGAGCCCGACAGAGCCCGACAGAGCCCGACAGAGCCCGACAGGGCCCGACAGGGCCCGACAGAGCCCGACAGAGCCCGACAGGGCCCAGTAGAGCCCGACAGAGCCCGACAGAGCCCGACAGAGCCCAGTACAGCACGACAGAGCCCGACAGAGCCCGACAGGGCCCGACAGGGCCCGACAGAGCCCGACAGGGCCCGACAGGGCCCGACAGAGCCCAGTAGAGCCCGACAGAGCCCGACAGAGCCCGACAGGGCCCGACAGAGCCCGACAGAGCCCGACAGAGCCCCACAGAGCCCGACAGGGCCCGACAGAGCCCGACAGGGCCCGACAGGGTCCGACAGGGCCCGACAGAGCCCAGTAGAGCCCGACAGAGCCCGACAGAGCCCGATAGAGCCCGACAGGGCCCGACAGGGCCCAGTAGAGCCCGACAGAGCCCGACAGAGCCCGACAGAGCCCAGTAGAGCCCAGTAGAGCCCGACAGAGCCCGACACAGCCCGACAGAGCCCGACAGAGCCCGACAGGGCCCGACAGGGCCCGACAGAGCCCGACAGAGCCCGACAGGGCCCGACAGAGACCGACAGAGCCCGACAGAGCCCGACAGGGCCCAGTAGAGCCCGACAGAGCCCGACAGAGCCCGACAGAACCCGACAGGGCCCAGTAGAGCCCGACAGAGCCCGACAGGGCCCGACAGAGCCCGACAGAGCCCGACAGAGCCCTACAGCGCCCGACAGGGCCCAGTAGAGCCCGACAGAGCCCGACAGAGCCCGACAGGGCCCGACAGAGCCCGACAGAGCCTGACAGGGCCCGACAGAGCCCGACAGAGCCCGACAGGGCCCGACAGAGCCCGACAGAGCCCGACAGGGCCCAGTAGAGCCCGACAGAGCCCGACAGAGCCCGACAGAGCCCGACAGAGCCCGACAGGGCCCGACAGGGCCCGACAGAGCCCGACAGGGCCCGACAGGGCCCGACAGAGCCCGACAGGGCCCGACAGAGCCCGACAGAGCCCGACAGAGCCCGACAGGGCCCCACAGAGCCCGAAAGAGCCCGACAAAGCCCAGTAGAGCCCGACAGAGCCCGACAGAGCCCGACAGAGCCCGACAGGGCCCAGTAGAGCGCGACAGAGCCCGACAGAGCCCGACAGAGCCCGACAGGGCCCGACAGGGCCCGACAGAGCCCGACAGAGCCCGACAGGGCCCAGTAGAGCCCGACAGAGCCCGACAGAGCCCGACAGAGCCCGACAGAGCCCAGTAGAGCCCGACAGAGCCCGACAGAGCCCGACAGGGCCCGACAGGGCCCGACAGAGCCCGACAGGGCCCGACAGGGCCCGACAGAGCCCAGTAGAGCCCGACAGAGCCCGACAGAGCCCGACAGAGCCCGACAGGGCCCGACAGGGCCCAGTAGAGCCCGACAGAGCCCGACAGAGCCCGACAGAGCCCGACAGGGCCCGACAGAGCCCGACAGGGCCCGACAGGGCCCGACAGGGCCCGACAGAGCCCAGTAGAGCCCGACAGAGCCCGACAGAGCCCGATAGAGCCCGACAGGGCCCGACAGGGCCCAGTAGAGCCCGACAGAGCCCGATAGAGCCCGACAGGGCCCGACAGGGCCCAGTAGAGCCCGACAGAGCCCGACAGAGCCCAGTAGAGCCCAGTAGAGCCCGACAGAGCCCGACAGAGCCCGACAGAGCCCGACAGGGCCCGACAGGGCCCGACAGAGCCCGACAGGGCCCAGTAGAGCCCGAAAGAGCCCGACAGAGCCCAGTAGAGCCCAGTAGAGCCCGACAGGGCCCGACAGGGCCCGACAGGGCCCATTAGAGCCCGACAGAGCCCGACAGAGCCTGACAGAGCCCGACAGGGCCCGACAGGGCCCGACAGAGTCCGACAGAGCCCGACAGGGCCCAGTAGAGCCCGACAGAGCCCGACAGAGCCCGACAGGGCCCGACAGGGCTAGACAGGGCCCGACAGGGCCCAGTAGAGCCCGATAGAGCCCGACAGAGCCCGATAGAGCCCGACAGGGCCCGACAGAGCCCGACAGAGCCCGACAGGGCCCGACAGGGCCCGACAGAGCCCGACAGGGCCCGATAGAGCCCGACAGGGCCCGACAGAGCCCGACAGACCCCGACAGGGCACGACAGAGCCCGACAGAGCCCGACAGGGCCCGACAGAGCCCGACAGAGCCCGACAGAGCCCGACAGGGCCCAGTAGAGCCCGACAGAGCCCAGTAGAGCCCAGTAGAGCCCGACAGAGCCCGACAGAGCCCGACAGAGCTCGACAGGGCCCGACAGGGCCCAGTAGAGCCCGACAGAGCCCGACAGGGCCCGACAGAGCCCGACAGAGCCCGACAGGGCCCAACAGAGCCCGACAGAGCCCGACAGAGCCCGACAGGGCCCGACAGAGCCCGACAGAGCCCGACAGGGCCCGACAGGGCCCGACAGAGCCCGACAGGGCCCGACAGAGCCCGACAGAGCCCGACAGAGCCCGACAGGGCCCCACAGAGCCCGAAAGAGCCCGACAAAGCCCAGTAGAGCCCGACAGATCCCGACAGAGCCCGACAGAGCCCGACAGGGCCCAGTAGAGCCCGACAGAGCCCGACAGAGCCCGACAGAGCCCGACAGGGCCCGACAGGGCCCGACAGAGCCCGACAGAGCCCGACAGGGCCCAGTAGAGCCCGACAGAGCCCGACAGAGCCCGACAGAGCCCAGTACAGCACGACAGAGCCCGACAGAGCCCGACAGGGCCCGACAGGGCCCGACAGAGCCCGACAGGGCCCGACAGGGCCCGACAGAGCCCAGTAGAGCCCGACAGAGCCCGACAGAGCCCGACAGGGCCCGACAGAGCCCGACAGAGCCCGACAGAGCCCCACAGAGCCCGACAGGGCCCGACAGAGCCCGACAGGGCCCGACAGGGTCCGACAGGGCCCGACAGAGCCCAGTAGAGCCCGACAGAGCCCGACAGAGCCCGATAGAGCCCGACAGGGCCCGACAGGGCCCAGTAGAGCCCGACAGAGCCCGACAGAGCCCGACAGAGCCCAGTAGAGCCCAGTAGAGCCCGACAGAGCCCGACACAGCCCGACAGAGCCCGACAGAGCCCGACAGGGCCCGACAGGGCCCGACAGAGCCCGACAGAGCCCGACAGGGCCCGACAGAGACCGACAGAGCCCGACAGAGCCCGACAGGGCCCAGTAGAGCCCGACAGAGCCCGACAGAGCCCGACAGAACCCGACAGGGCCCAGTAGAGCCCGACAGAGCCCGACAGGGCCCGACAGAGCCCGACAGAGCCCGACAGAGCCCTACAGCGCCCGACAGGGCCCAGTAGAGCCCGACAGAGCCCGACAGAGCCCGACAGGGCCCGACAGAGCCCGACAGAGCCTGACAGGGCCCGACAGGGCCCAGTAGAGCCCGACAGAGCCCGACAGGGCCCGATAGGGCCCGACAGGGCCCAGTAGAGCCCGATAGAGCCCGACAGAGCCCGATAGAGCCCGACAGGGCCCGACAGAGCCCGACAGAGCCCGACAGGGCCCGACAGGGCCCGACAGAGCCCGACAGGGCCCGATAGAGCCCGACAGGGCCCGACAGAGCCCGACAGACCCCGACAGGGCACGACAGAGCCCGACAGAGCCCGACAGGGCCCGACAGAGCCCGACAGAGCCCGACAGGGCCCAGTAGAGCGCGACAGAGCCCGACAGAGCCCGACAGAGCCCGACAGGGCCCGACAGGGCCCGACAGGGCCCGACAGAGCCCGACAGGGCCCAGTAGAGCCCGACAGAGCCCGACAGAGCCCGACAGAGCCCGACAGAGCCCAGTAGAGCCCGACAGAGCCCGACAGAGCCCGACAGGGCCCGACAGGGCCCGACAGAGCCCGACAGGGCCCGACAGGGCCCGACAGAGCCCAGTAGAGCCCGACAGAGCCCGACAGAGCCCGACAGAGCCCGACAGGGCCCGACAGGGCCCGACAGGGCCCAGTAGAGCCCGACAGAGCCCGACAGAGCCCGACAGAGCCCGACAGAGCCCGACAGGGCCCGACAGGGCCCAGTAGAGCCCGACAGAGCCCGACAGGGCCCGACAGAGCCCGACAGAGCCCGACAGGGCCCGACAGAGCCCAGTAGAGCCCGACAGAGCCCGACAGGGCCCGACAGGGCCCGACAGGGCCCAGTAGAGCCCAGTAGAGCCCGACAGAGCCCGACAGAGCCCGACAGAGCTCGACAGGGCCCGACAGGGCCCAGTAGAGCCCGACAGAGCCCGACAGGGCCCGACAGAGCCCGACAGAGCCCGACAGGGCCCGACAGAGCCCGACAGAGCCCGACAGAGCCCGACAGGGCCCGACAGAGCCCGACAGAGCCCGACAGGGCCCGACAGGGCCCGACAGAGCCCGACAGGGCCCGACAGAGCCCGACAGAGCCCGACAGAGCCCGACAGGGCCCCACAGAGCCCGAAAGAGCCCGACAAAGCCCAGTAGAGCCCGACAGATCCCGACAGAGCCCGACAGAGCCCGACAGGGCCCAGTAGAGCCCGACAGAGCCCGACAGAGCCCGACAGAGCCCGACAGGGCCCGACAGGGCCCGACAGAGCCCGACAGAGCCCGACAGGGCCCAGTAGAGCCCGACAGAGCCCGACAGAGCCCGACAGAGCCCAGTACAGCACGACAGAGCCCGACAGAGCCCGACAGGGCCCGACAGGGCCCGACAGAGCCCGACAGGGCCCGACAGGGCCCGACAGAGCCCAGTAGAGCCCGACAGAGCCCGACAGAGCCCGACAGGGCCCGACAGAGCCCGACAGAGCCCGACAGAGCCCCACAGAGCCCGACAGGGCCCGACAGAGCCCGACAGGGCCCGACAGGGCCCGACAGGGCCCGACAGAGCCCAGTAGAGCCCGACAGAGCCCGACAGAGCCCGATAGAGCCCGACAGGGCCCGACAGGGCCCAGTAGAGCCCGACAGAGCCCGACAGAGCCCGACAGAGCCCAGTAGAGCCCAGTAGAGCCCGACAGAGCCCGACACAGCCCGACAGAGCCCGACAGAGCCCGACAGGGCCCGACAGGGCCCAGTAGAGCCCGACAGAGCCCGATAGAGCCCGACAGGGCCCGACAGGGCCCAGTAGAGCCCGACAGAGCCCGACAGAGCCCAGTAGAGCCCAGTAGAGCCCGACAGAGCCCGACAGAGCCCGACAGAGCCCGACAGGGCCCGACAGGGCCCGACAGAGCCCGACAGGGCCCAGTAGAGCCCGAAAGAGCCCGACAGAGCCCAGTAGAGCCCAGTAGAGCCCGACAGGGCCCGACAGGGCCCGACAGGGCCCATTAGAGCCCGACAGAGCCCGACAGAGCCTGACAGAGCCCGACAGGGCCCGACAGGGCCCGACAGAGTCCGACAGAGCCCGACAGGGCCCAGTAGAGCCCGACAGAGCCCGACAGAGCCCGACAGGGCCCGACAGGGCCCGACAGGGCCCAGTAGAGCCCGATAGAGCCCGACAGAGCCCGATAGAGCCCGACAGGGCCCGACAGAGCCCGACAGAGCCCGACAGGGCCCGACAGGGCCCGACAGAGCCCGACAGGGCCCGATAGAGCCCGACAGGGCCCGACAGAGCCCGACAGACCCCGACAGGGCACGACAGAGCCCGACAGAGCCCGACAGGGCCCGACAGAGCCCGACAGAGCCCGACAGAGCCCGACAGGGCCCAGTAGAGCCCGACAGAGCCCAGTAGAGCCCAGTAGAGCCCGACAGAGCCCGACAGAGCCCGACAGAGC
This sequence comes from Caloenas nicobarica, assembly GCF_036013445.1. Taxonomy (NCBI): domain Eukaryota; kingdom Metazoa; phylum Chordata; class Aves; order Columbiformes; family Columbidae; genus Caloenas; species Caloenas nicobarica. Next base: position 57,594 of record NW_027017476.1, on the reverse strand, counting down.
TCGACAGGGCCCGACAGGGCCCAGTAGAGCCCGACAGAGCCCGACAGGGCCCGACAGAGCCCGACAGAGCCCGACAGGGCCCGACAGAGCCCGACAGAGCCCGACAGAGCCCGACAGGGCCCGACAGAGCCCGACAGAGCCCGACAGGGCCCGACAGGGCCCGACAGAGCCCGACAGGGCCCGACAGAGCCCGACAGAGCCCGACAGAGCCCGACAGGGCCCCACAGAGCCCGAAAGAGCCCGACAAAGCCCAGTAGAGCCCGACAGATCCCGACAGAGCCCGACAGAGCCCGACAGGGCCCAGTAGAGCCCGACAGAGCCCGACAGAGCCCGACAGAGCCCGACAGGGCCCGACAGGGCCCGACAGAGCCCGACAGAGCCCGACAGGGCCCAGTAGAGCCCGACAGAGCCCGACAGAGCCCGACAGAGCCCAGTACAGCACGACAGAGCCCGACAGAGCCCGACAGGGCCCGACAGGGCCCGACAGAGCCCGACAGGGCCCGACAGGGCCCGACAGAGCCCAGTAGAGCCCGACAGAGCCCGACAGAGCCCGACAGGGCCCGACAGAGCCCGACAGAGCCCGACAGAGCCCCACAGAGCCCGACAGGGCCCGACAGAGCCCGACAGGGCCCGACAGGGCCCGACAGGGCCCGACAGAGCCCAGTAGAGCCCGACAGAGCCCGACAGAGCCCGATAGAGCCCGACAGGGCCCGACAGGGCCCAGTAGAGCCCGACAGAGCCCGACAGAGCCCGACAGAGCCCAGTAGAGCCCAGTAGAGCCCGACAGAGCCCGACACAGCCCGACAGAGCCCGACAGAGCCCGACAGGGCCCGACAGGGCCCGACAGAGCCCGACAGAGCCCGACAGGGCCCGACAGAGACCGACAGAGCCCGACAGAGCCCGACAGGGCCCAGTAGAGCCCGACAGAGCCCGACAGAGCCCGACAGAACCCGACAGGGCCCAGTAGAGCCCGACAGAGCCCGACAGGGCCCGACAGAGCCCGACAGAGCCCGACAGAGCCCGACAGCGCCCGACAGGGCCCAGTAGAGCCCGACAGAGCCCGACAGAGCCCGACAGGGCCCGACAGAGCCCGACAGAGCCTGACAGGGCCCGACAGGGCCCAGTAGAGCCCGACAGAGCCCGACAGGGCCCGATAGGGCCCGACAGGGCCCAGTAGAGCCCGATAGAGCCCGACAGAGCCCGATAGAGCCCGACAGGGCCCGACAGAGCCCGACAGAGCCCGACAGGGCCCGACAGGGCCCGACAGAGCCCGACAGGGCCCGATAGAGCCCGACAGGGCCCGACAGAGCCCGACAGACCCCGACAGGGCACGACAGAGCCCGACAGAGCCCGACAGGGCCCGACAGAGCCCGACAGAGCCCGACAGGGCCCCACAGAGCCCGAAAGAGCCCGACAAAGCCCAGTAGAGCCCGACAGAGCCCGACAGAGCCCGACAGAGCCCGACAGGGCCCAGTAGAGCGCGACAGAGCCCGACAGAGCCCGACAGAGCCCGACAGGGCCCGACAGGGCCCGACAGGGCCCGACAGAGCCCGACAGGGCCCAGTAGAGCCCGACAGAGCCCGACAGAGCCCGACAGAGCCCAACAGAGCCCAGTAGAGCCCGACAGAGCCCGACAGAGCCCGACAGGGCCCGACAGGGCCCGACAGAGCCCGACAGGGCCCGACAGGGCCCGACAGAGCCCAGTAGAGCCCGACAGAGCCCGACAGAGCCCGACAGAGCCCGACAGGGCCCGACAGGGCCCGACAGGGCCCAGTAGAGCCCGACAGAGCCCGACAGAGCCCGACAGAGCCCGACAGAGCCCGACAGGGCCCGACAGGGCCCAGTAGAGCCCGACAGAGCCCGACAGGGCCCGACAGAGCCCGACAGAGCCCGACAGGGCCCGACAGAGCCCAGTAGAGCCCGACAGAGCCCGACAGGGCCCGACAGGGCCCGACAGGGCCCAGTAGAGCCCAGTAGAGCCCGACAGAGCCCGACAGAGCCCGACAGAGCTCGACAGGGCCCGACAGGGCCCAGTAGAGCCCGACAGAGCCCGACAGGGCCCGACAGAGCCCGACAGAGCCCGACAGGGCCCGACAGAGCCCGACAGAGCCCGACAGAGCCCGACAGGGCCCGACAGAGCCCGACAGAGCCCGACAGGGCCCGACAGGGCCCGACAGAGCCCGACAGGGCCCGACAGAGCCCGACAGAGCCCGACAGAGCCCGACAGGGCCCCACAGAGCCCGAAAGAGCCCGACAAAGCCCAGTAGAGCCCGACAGATCCCGACAGAGCCCGACAGAGCCCGACAGGGCCCAGTAGAGCCCGACAGAGCCCGACAGAGCCCGACAGAGCCCGACAGGGCCCGACAGGGCCCGACAGAGCCCGACAGAGCCCGACAGGGCCCAGTAGAGCCCGACAGAGCCCGACAGAGCCCGACAGAGCCCAGTACAGCACGACAGAGCCCGACAGAGCCCGACAGGGCCCGACAGGGCCCGACAGAGCCCGACAGGGCCCGACAGGGCCCGACAGAGCCCAGTAGAGCCCGACAGAGCCCGACAGAGCCCGACAGGGCCCGACAGAGCCCGACAGAGCCCGACAGAGCCCCGTAGAGCCCGACAGGGCCCGACAGAGCCCGACAGGGCCCGACAGGGCCCGACAGGGCCCGACAGAGCCCAGTAGAGCCCGACAGAGCCCGACAGAGCCCGATAGAGCCCGACAGGGCCCGACAGGGCCCAGTAGAGCCCGACAGAGCCCGACAGAGCCCGACAGAGCCCAGTAGAGCCCAGTAGAGCCCGACAGAGCCCGACACAGCCCGACAGAGCCCGACAGAGCCCGACAGGGCCCGACAGGGCCCGACAGAGCCCGACAGAGCCCGACAGGGCCCGACAGAGACCGACAGAGCCCGACAGAGCCCGACAGGGCCCAGTAGAGCCCGACAGAGCCCGACAGAGCCCGACAGAACCCGACAGGGCCCAGTAGAGCCCGACAGAGCCCGATAGAGCCCGACAGGGCCCGAGAGGGCCCAGTAGAGCCCGACAGAGCCCGACAGAGCCCAGTAGAGCCCAGTAGAGCCCGACAGAGCCCGACAGAGCCCGACAGAGCCCGACAGGGCCCGACAGGGCCCGACAGAGCCCGACAGGGCCAGACAGGGCCCGACAGGGCCCAGTAGAGCCCGAAAGAGCCCGACAGAGCCCAGTAGAGCCCAGTAGAGCCCGACAGGGCCCGACAGGGCCCGACAGGGCCCATAAGAGCCCGACAGAGCCCGACAGAGCCTGACAGAGCCCGACAGGGCCCGACAGGGCCCGACAGAGTCCGACAGAGCCCGACAGGGCCCAGTAGAGCCCGACAGAGCCCGACAGAGCCCGACAGGGCCCGACAGGGCCCGACAGGGCCCGACAGGGCCCAGTAGAGCCCGATAGAGCCCGACAGAGCCCGATAGAGCCCGACAGGGCCCGACAGAGCCCGACAGAGCCCGACAGGGCCCGACAGGGCCCGACAGAGCCCGACAGGGCCCGATAGAGCCCGACAGGGCCCGACAGAGCCCGACAGACCCCGACAGGGCACGACAGAGCCCGACAGAGCCCGACAGGGCCCGACAGAGCCCGACAGAGCCCGACAGAGCCCGACAGGGCCCAGTAGAGCCCGACAGAGCCCAGTAGAGCCCAGTAGAGCCCGACAGAGCCCGACAGAGCCCGACAGAGCTCGACAGGGCCCGACAGGGCCCGACAGGGACCAGTAGAGCCCGACAGAGCCCGACAGGGCCCGACAGAGCCCGACAGAGCCCGACAGGGCCCGACAGAGCCCGACAGAGCCCGACAGGGCCCAGTAGAGCCCGACAGAGCCCGACAGAGCCCGACAGAGCCCGACAGAGCCCGACAGGGCCCGACAGGGCCCGACAGAGCCCGACAGGGCCCGACAGGGCCCGACAGAGCCCGACAGGGCCCGACAGAGCCCGACAGAGCCCGACAGAGCCCGACAGGGCCCCACAGAGCCCGAAAGAGCCCGACAAAGCCCAGTAGAGCCCGACAGAGCCCGACAGAGCCCGACAGAGCCCGACAGGGCCCAGTAGAGCGCGACAGAGCCCGACAGAGCCCGACAGAGCCCGACAGGGCCCGACAGGGCCCGACAGAGCCCGACAGAGCCCGACAGGGCCCAGTAGAGCCCGACAGAGCCCGACAGAGCCCGACAGAGCCCGACAGAGCCCAGTAGAGCCCGACAGAGCCCGACAGAGCCCGACAGGGCCCGACAGGGCCCGACAGAGCCCGACAGGGCCCGACAGGGCCCGACAGAGCCCAGTAGAGCCCGACAGAGCCCGACAGAGCCCGACAGAGCCCGACAGGGCCCGACAGGGCCCAGTAGAGCCCGACAGAGCCCGACAGAGCCCGACAGAGCCCGACAGGGCCCGACAGAGCCCGACAGGGCCCGACAGGGCCCGACAGGGCCCGACAGAGCCCAGTAGAGCCCGACAGAGCCCGACAGAGCCCGATAGAGCCCGACAGGGCCCGACAGGGCCCAGTAGAGCCCGACAGAGCCCGATAGAGCCCGACAGGGCCCGACAGGGCCCAGTAGAGCCCGACAGAGCCCGACAGAGCCCAGTAGAGCCCAGTAGAGCCCGACAGAGCCCGACAGAGCCCGACAGAGCCCGACAGGGCCCGACAGGGCCCGACAGAGCCCGACAGGGCCCAGTAGAGCCCGAAAGAGCCCGACAGAGCCCAGTAGAGCCCAGTAGAGCCCGACAGGGCCCGACAGGGCCCGACAGGGCCCATTAGAGCCCGACAGAGCCCGACAGAGCCTGACAGAGCCCGACAGGGCCCGACAGGGCCCGACAGAGTCCGACAGAGCCCGACAGGGCCCAGTAGAGCCCGACAGAGCCCGACAGAGCCCGACAGGGCCCGACAGGGCTAGACAGGGCCCGACAGGGCCCAGTAGAGCCCGATAGAGCCCGACAGAGCCCGATAGAGCCCGACAGGGCCCGACAGAGCCCGACAGAGCCCGACAGGGCCCGACAGGGCCCGACAGAGCCCGACAGGGCCCGATAGAGCCCGACAGGGCCCGACAGAGCCCGACAGACCCCGACAGGGCACGACAGAGCCCGACAGAGCCCGACAGGGCCCGACAGAGCCCGACAGAGCCCGACAGAGCCCGACAGGGCCCAGTAGAGCCCGACAGAGCCCAGTAGAGCCCAGTAGAGCCCGACAGAGCCCGACAGAGCCCGACAGAGCTCGACAGGGCCCGACAGGGCCCAGTAGAGCCCGACAGAGCCCGACAGGGCCCGACAGAGCCCGACAGAGCCCGACAGGGCCCGACAGAGCCCGACAGAGCCCGACAGAGCCCGACAGGGCCCGACAGAGCCCGACAGAGCCCGACAGGGCCCGACAGGGCCCGACAGAGCCCGACAGGGCCCGACAGAGCCCGACAGAGCCCGACAGAGCCCGACAGGGCCCCACAGAGCCCGAAAGAGCCCGACAAAGCCCAGTAGAGCCCGACAGATCCCGACAGAGCCCGACAGAGCCCGACAGGGCCCAGTAGAGCCCGACAGAGCCCGACAGAGCCCGACAGAGCCCGACAGGGCCCGACAGGGCCCGACAGAGCCCGACAGAGCCCGACAGGGCCCAGTAGAGCCCGACAGAGCCCGACAGAGCCCGACAGAGCCCAGTACAGCACGACAGAGCCCGACAGAGCCCGACAGGGCCCGACAGGGCCCGACAGAGCCCGACAGGGCCCGACAGGGCCCGACAGAGCCCAGTAGAGCCCGACAGAGCCCGACAGAGCCCGACAGGGCCCGACAGAGCCCGACAGAGCCCGACAGAGCCCCACAGAGCCCGACAGGGCCCGACAGAGCCCGACAGGGCCCGACAGGGTCCGACAGGGCCCGACAGAGCCCAGTAGAGCCCGACAGAGCCCGACAGAGCCCGATAGAGCCCGACAGGGCCCGACAGGGCCCAGTAGAGCCCGACAGAGCCCGACAGAGCCCGACAGAGCCCAGTAGAGCCCAGTAGAGCCCGACAGAGCCCGACACAGCCCGACAGAGCCCGACAGAGCCCGACAGGGCCCGACAGGGCCCGACAGAGCCCGACAGAGCCCGACAGGGCCCGACAGAGACCGACAGAGCCCGACAGAGCCCGACAGGGCCCAGTAGAGCCCGACAGAGCCCGACAGAGCCCGACAGAACCCGACAGGGCCCAGTAGAGCCCGACAGAGCCCGACAGGGCCCGACAGAGCCCGACAGAGCCCGACAGAGCCCTACAGCGCCCGACAGGGCCCAGTAGAGCCCGACAGAGCCCGACAGAGCCCGACAGGGCCCGACAGAGCCCGACAGAGCCTGACAGGGCCCGACAGGGCCCAGTAGAGCCCGACAGAGCCCGACAGGGCCCGATAGGGCCCGACAGGGCCCAGTAGAGCCCGATAGAGCCCGACAGAGCCCGATAGAGCCCGACAGGGCCCGACAGAGCCCGACAGAGCCCGACAGGGCCCGACAGGGCCCGACAGAGCCCGACAGGGCCCGATAGAGCCCGACAGGGCCCGACAGAGCCCGACAGACCCCGACAGGGCACGACAGAGCCCGACAGAGCCCGACAGGGCCCGACAGAGCCCGACAGAGCCCGACAGGGCCCAGTAGAGCGCGACAGAGCCCGACAGAGCCCGACAGAGCCCGACAGGGCCCGACAGGGCCCGACAGGGCCCGACAGAGCCCGACAGGGCCCAGTAGAGCCCGACAGAGCCCGACAGAGCCCGACAGAGCCCGACAGAGCCCAGTAGAGCCCGACAGAGCCCGACAGAGCCCGACAGGGCCCGACAGGGCCCGACAGAGCCCGACAGGGCCCGACAGGGCCCGACAGAGCCCAGTAGAGCCCGACAGAGCCCGACAGAGCCCGACAGAGCCCGACAGGGCCCGACAGGGCCCGACAGGGCCCAGTAGAGCCCGACAGAGCCCGACAGAGCCCGACAGAGCCCGACAGAGCCCGACAGGGCCCGACAGGGCCCAGTAGAGCCCGACAGAGCCCGACAGGGCCCGACAGAGCCCGACAGAGCCCGACAGGGCCCGACAGAGCCCAGTAGAGCCCGACAGAGCCCGACAGGGCCCGACAGGGCCCGACAGGGCCCAGTAGAGCCCAGTAGAGCCCGACAGAGCCCGACAGAGCCCGACAGAGCTCGACAGGGCCCGACAGGGCCCAGTAGAGCCCGACAGAGCCCGACAGGGCCCGACAGAGCCCGACAGAGCCCGACAGGGCCCGACAGAGCCCGACAGAGCCCGACAGAGCCCGACAGGGCCCGACAGGGCCCGACAGAGCCCGACAGGGCCCGACAGAGCCCGACAGAGCCCGACAGAGCCCGACAGGGCCCCACAGAGCCCGAAAGAGCCCGACAAAGCCCAGTAGAGCCCGACAGATCCCGACAGAGCCCGACAGAGCCCGACAGGGCCCAGTAGAGCCCGACAGAGCCCGACAGAGCCCGACAGAGCCCGACAGGGCCCGACAGGGCCCGACAGAGCCCGACAGAGCCCGACAGGGCCCAGTAGAGCCCGACAGAGCCCGACAGAGCCCGACAGAGCCCAGTACAGCACGACAGAGCCCGACAGAGCCCGACAGGGCCCGACAGGGCCCGACAGAGCCCGACAGGGCCCGACAGGGCCCGACAGAGCCCAGTAGAGCCCGACAGAGCCCGACAGAGCCCGACAGGGCCCGACAGAGCCCGACAGAGCCCGACAGAGCCCCACAGAGCCCGACAGGGCCCGACAGAGCCCGACAGGGCCCGACAGGGCCCGACAGGGCCCGACAGAGCCCAGTAGAGCCCGACAGAGCCCGACAGAGCCCGATAGAGCCCGACAGGGCCCGACAGGGCCCAGTAGAGCCCGACAGAGCCCGACAGAGCCCGACAGAGCCCAGTAGAGCCCAGTAGAGCCCGACAGAGCCCGACACAGCCCGACAGAGCCCGACAGAGCCCGACAGGGCCCGACAGGGCCCGACAGAGCCCGACAGAGCCCGACAGGGCCCGACAGAGACCGACAGAGCCCGACAGAGCCCGACAGGGCCCAGTAGAGCCCGACAGAGCCCGACAGAGCCCGACAGAACCCGACAGGGCCCAGTAGAGCCCGACAGAGCCCGACAGGGCCCGACAGAGCCCGACAGAGCCCGACAGAGCCCGACAGCGCCCGACAGGGCCCAGTAGAGCCCGACAGAGCCCGACAGAGCCCGACAGGGCCCGACAGAGCCCGACAGAGCCTGACAGGGCCCGACAGGGCCCAGTAGAGCCCGACAGAGCCCGACAGGGCCCGATAGGGCCCGACAGGGCCCAGTAGAGCCCGATAGAGCCCGACAGAGCCCGATAGAGCCCGACAGGGCCCGACAGAGCCCGACAGAGCCCGACAGGGCCCGACAGGGCCCGACAGAGCCCGACAGGGCCCGATAGAGCCCGACAGGGCCCGACAGAGCCCGACAGACCCCGACAGGGCACGACAGAGCCCAACAGAGCCCGACAGGGCCCGACAGAGCCCGACAGAGCCCGACAGGGCCCCACAGAGCCCGAAAGAGCCCGACAAAGCCCAGTAGAGCCCGACAGAGCCCGACAGAGCCCGACAGAGCCCGACAGGGCCCAGTAGAGCGCGACAGAGCCCGACAGAGCCCGACAGAGCCCGACAGGGCCCGACAGGGCCCGACAGGGCCCGACAGAGCCCGACAGGGCCCAGTAGAGCCCGACAGAGCCCGACAGAGCCCGACAGAGCCCGACAGAGCCCAGTAGAGCCCGACAGAGCCCGACAGAGCCCGACAGGGCCCGACAGGGCCCGACAGAGCCCGACAGGGCCCGACAGGGCCCGACAGAGCCCAGTAGAGCCCGACAGAGCCCGACAGAGCCCGACAGAGCCCGACAGGGCCCGACAGGGCCCGACAGGGCCCAGTAGAGCCCGACAGAGCCCGACAGAGCCCGACAGAGCCCGACAGAGCCCGACAGGGCCCGACAGAGCCCGACAGGGCCCGACAGGGCCCGACAGGGCCCGACAGAGCCCAGTAGAGCCCGACAGAGCCCGACAGAGCCCGATAGAGCCCGACAGGGCCCGACAGGGCCCAGTAGAGCCCGACAGAGCCCGACAGAGCCCGACAGAGCCCAGTAGAGCCCAGTAGAGCCCGACAGAGCCCGACACAGCCCGACAGAGCCCGACAGAGCCCGACAGGGCCCGACAGGCCCCGACAGGGCCCAGTAGAGCCCGACAGAGCCCGACAGAGCCCAGTAGAGGCCGACAGAACCGAGAGGGCCCGACAGAGCCCGACAGAACCCGACAGGGCCCAGTAGAGCCCGACAGAGCCCGACAGAGCCCGACAGGGCCCGACAGAGCCCAGTAGAGCCCGACAGGGCCCGACAGAGCCCGACAGAGCCCGACAGAGCCCGACAGCGCCCGACAGGGCCCAGTAGAGCCCGACAGAGCCCGACAGAGCCCGACAGGGCCCGACAGAGCCCGACAGAGCCCGACAGGGCCCAGTAGAGCCCGACAGAGCCCAACAGGGCCCGACAGAGCCCGACAGAGCCCGACAGAGCCCGACAGGGCCCAGTAGAGCCCGACAGAGCCCGACAGAGCCCGACAGAGCCCGACAGGCCCCGACAGGGCCCGACAGAGCCCGACAGAGCCCGACAGGGCCCGACAGAGCCCGACAGGGCCCGACAGGGCCCGACAGAGCCCGACAGGGCCCGACAGAGCCCGACAGGGCCCAGTAGAGCCCGATAGAGCCCGACAGAGCCCGATAGAGCCCGACAGGGCCCGACAGAGCCCGACAGAGCCCGACAGGGCCCGACAGGGCCCGACAGAGCCCGACAGGGCCCGATAGAGCCCGACAGGGCCCGACAGAGCCCGACAGACCCCGACAGGGCACGACAGAGCCCGACAGAGCCCGACAGGGCCCGACAGAGCCCGACAGAGCCCGACAGAGCCCGACAGGGCCCAGTAGAGCCCGACAGAGCCCAGTAGAGCCCAGTAGAGCCCGACAGAGCCCGACAGAGCCCGACAGAGCTCGACAGGGCCCGACAGGGCCCGACAGGGACCAGTAGAGCCCGACAGAGTCCGACAGGGCCCGACAGAGCCCGACAGAGCCCGACAGGGCCCAGTAGAGCCCGACAGAGCCCGACAGAGCCCGACAGAGCCCGACAGAGCCCGACAGGGCCCGACAGGGCCCGACAGGGCCCGACAGAGCCCGACAGGGCCCGACAGAGCCCGACAGGGCCCCACAGAGCCCGAAAGAGCCCGACAAAGCCCAGTAGAGCCCGACAGAGCCCGACAGAGCCCGACAGAGCCCGACAGGGCCCAGTAGAGCGCGACAGAGCCCGACAGAGCCCGACAGAGCCCGACAGGGCCCGACAGGGCCCGACAGAGCCCGACAGAGCCCGACAGGGCCCAGTAGAGCCCGACAGAGCCCGACAGAGCCCGACAGAGCCCGACAGAGCCCAGTAGAGCCCGACAGAGCCCGACAGAGCCCGACAGGGCCCGACAGGGCCCGACAGAGCCCGACAGGGCCCGACAGGGCCCGACAGAGCCCAGTAGAGCCCGACAGAGCCCGACAGAGCCCGACAGAGCCCGACAGGGCCCGACAGGGCCCGACAGGGCCCAGTAGAGCCCGACAGAGCCCGACAGAGCCCGACAGAGCCCGACAGGGCCCGACAGGGCCCGACAGGGCCCGACAGAGCCCGACAGGGCCCGACAGGGCCCGACAGGGCCCGACAGAGACCAGTAGAGCCCGACAGAGCCCGACAGAGCCCGATAGAGCCCGACAGGGCCCGACAGGGCCCAGTAGAGCCCGACAGAGCCCGACAGAGCCCGACAGAGCCCAGTAGAGCCCAGTAGAGCCCGACAGAGCCCGACACAGCCCGACAGAGCCCGACAGAGCCCGACAGGGCCCGACAGGCCCCGACAGGGCCCAGTAGAGCCCGACAGAGCCCGACAGAGCCCAGTAGAGGCCGACAGAGCCGAGAGGGCCCGACAGAGCCCGACAGAACCCGACAGGGCCCAGTAGAGCCCGACAGAGCCCGACAGAGCCCGACAGAGCCCGACAGGGCCCGACAGAGCTCGACAGAGCCCGACAGAGCCCGACAGGTCCCGACAGAGCCCGACAGAGCCCGACAGGGCCCAGTAGAGCCCGACAGAGCCCGACAGAGCCCGACAGAGCCCGACAGAGCCCAGTAGAGCCCGACAGGGCCCGACAGAGCCCGACAGAGCCCGACAGAGCCCGACAGCGCCCGACAGGGCCCAGTAGAGCCCGACAGAGCCCGACAGAGCCCGACAGGGCCCGACAGAGCCCGACAGAGCCCGACAGGGCCCAGTAGAGCCCGACAGAGCCCAACAGGGCCCGACAGAGCCCGACAGAGCCCGACAGAGCCCGACAGGGCCCAGTAGAGCCCGACAGAGCCCGACAGAGCCCGACAGAGCCCGACAGAGCCCGACAGGGCCCGACAGAGCCCGACAGAGCCCGACAGGGCCCGACAGAGCCCGACAGGGCCCGACAGGGCCCAGTAGAGCCCGACAGAGCCCGACAGAGCCCAGTAGAGCCCAGTAGAGCCCGACAGAGCCCGACAGAGCCCGACAGAGCCCGACAGGGCCCGACAGGGCCCGACAGAGCCCGACAGGGCCCAGTAGAGCCCGAAAGAGCCCGACAGAGCCCAGTAGAGCCCAGTAGAGCCCGACAGGGCCCGACAGGGCCCGACAGGGCCCATTAGAGCCCGACAGAGCCCGACAGAGCCTGACAGAGCCCGACAGGGCCCGACAGGGCCCGACAGAGTCCGACAGAGCCCGACAGGGCCCAGTAGAGCCCGACAGAGCCCGACAGAGCCCGACAGGGCCCGACAGGGCCCGACAGGGCCCGACAGGGCCCAGTAGAGCCCGATAGAGCCCGACAGAGCCCGATAGAGCCCGACAGGGCCCGACAGAGCCCGACAGAGCCCGACAGGGCCCGACAGGGCCCGACAGAGCCCGACAGGGCCCGATAGAGCCCGACAGGGCCCGACAGAGCCCGACAGACCCCGACAGGGCACGACAGAGCCCGACAGAGCCCGACAGGGCCCGACAGAGCCCGACAGAGCCCGACAGAGCCCGACAGGGCCCAGTAGAGCCCGACAGAGCCCAGTAGAGCCCAGTAGAGCCCGACAGAGCCCGACAGAGCCCGACAGAGCTCGACAGGGCCCGACAGGGCCCAGTAGAGCCCGACAGAGCCCGACAGGGCCCGACAGAGCCCGACAGAGCCCGACAGGGCCCGACAGAGCCCGACAGAGCCCGACAGAGCCCGACAGGGCCCGACAGAGCCCGACAGAGCCCGACAGGGCCCGACAGGGCCCGACAGAGCCCGACAGGGCCCGACAGAGCCCGACAGAGCCCGACAGAGCCCGACAGGGCCCCACAGAGCCCGAAAGAGCCCGACAAAGCCCAGTAGAGCCCGACAGATCCCGACAGAGCCCGACAGAGCCCGACAGGGCCCAGTAGAGCCCGACAGAGCCCGACAGAGCCCGACAGAGCCCGACAGGGCCCGACAGGGCCCGACAGAGCCCGACAGAGCCCGACAGGGTCCAGTAGAGCCCGACAGAGCCCGACAGAGCCCGACAGAGCCCAGTACAGCACGACAGAGCCCGACAGAGCCCGACAGGGCCCGACAGGGCCCGACAGAGCCCGACAGGGCCCGACAGGGCCCGACAGAGCCCAGTAGAGCCCGACAGAGCCCGACAGAGCCCGACAGGGCCCGACAGAGCCCGACAGAGCCCGACAGAGCCCCACAGAGCCCGACAGGGCCCGACAGAGCCCGACAGGGCCCGACAGGGCCCGACAGGGCCCGACAGAGCCCAGTAGAGCCCGACAGAGACCGACAGAGCCCGATAGAGCCCGACAGGGCCCGACAGGGCCCAGTAGAGCCCGACAGAGCCCGACAGAGCCCGACAGAGCCCAGTAGAGCCCAGTAGAGCCCGACAGAGCCCGACACAGCCCGACAGAGCCCGACAGAGCCCGACAGGGCCCGACAGGGCCCGACAGAGCCCGACAGAGCCCGACAGGGCCCGACAGAGACCGACAGAGCCCGACAGAGCCCGACAGGGCCCAGTAGAGCCCGACAGAGCCCGACAGAGCCCGACAGAACCCGACAGGGCCCAGTAGAGCCCGACAGAGCCCGACAGGGCCCGACAGAGCCCGACAGAGCCCGACAGAGCCCGACAGCGCCCGACAGGGCCCAGTAGAGCCCGACAGAGCCCGACAGAGCCCGACAGGGCCCGACAGAGCCCGACAGAGCCTGACAGGGCCCGACAGGGACCAGTAGAGCCCGACAGAGCCCGACAGGGCCCGATAGGGCCCGACAGGGCCCAGTAGAGCCCGATAGAGCCCGACAGAGCCCGATAGAGCCCGACAGGGCCCGACAGAGCCCGACAGAGCCCGACAGGGCCCGACAGGGCCCGACAGAGCCCGACAGGGCCCGATAGAGCCCGACAGGGCCCGACAGAGCCCGACAGACCCCGACAGGGCACGACAGAGCCCGACAGAGCCCGACAGGGCCCGACAGAGCCCGACAGAGCCCGACAGGGCCCCACAGAGCCCGAAAGAGCCCGACAAAGCCCAGTAGAGCCCGACAGAGCCCGACAGAGCCCGACAGAGCCCGACAGGGCCCAGTAGAGCGCGACAGAGCCCGACAGAGCCCGACAGAGCCCGACAGGGCCCGACAGGGCCCGACAGGGCCCGACAGAGCCCGACAGGGCCCAGTAGAGCCCGACAGAGCCCGACAGAGCCCGACAGAGCCCAGTAGAGCCCGACAGAGCCCGACAGAGCCCGACAGGGCCCAACAGGGCCCTACAGAGCCCGACAGGGCCCGACAGGGCCCGACAGAGCCCAGTAGAGCCCGACAGAGCCCGACAGAGCCCGACAGAGCCCGACAGGGCCCGACAGAGCCCGACAGGGCCCGACAGGGCCCGACAGGGCCCGACAGAGCCCAGTAGAGCCCGACAGAGCCCGACAGAGCCCGATAGAGCCCGACAGGGCCCGACAGGGCCCAGTAGAGCCCGACAGAGCCCGACAGAGCCCGACAGAGCCCAGTAGAGCCCGACAGGGCCCGACAGAGCCCGACAGAGCCCGACAGAGCCCGACAGCGCCCGACAGGGCCCAGTAGAGCCCGACAGAGCCCGACAGAGCCCGACAGGGCCCGACAGAGCCCGACAGAGCCCGACAGGGCCCAGTAGAGCCCGACAGAGCCCAACAGGGCCCGACAGAGCCCGACAGAGCCCGACAGAGCCCGACAGGGCCCAGTAGAGCCCGACAGAGCCCGACAGAGCCCGACAGAGCCCGACAGGGCCCGACAGAGCCCGACAGAGCCCGACAGGGCCCGACAGAGCCCGACAGGGCCCGACAGAGCCCGACAGGGCCCAGTAGAGCCCGACAGAGCCCGATAGAGCCCGACAGGGCCCGACAGGGCCCAGTAGAGCCCGACAGAGCCCGACAGAGCCCAGTAGAGCCCAGTAGAGCCCGACAGAGCCCGACAGAGCCCGACAGAGCCCGACAGGGCCCGACAGGGCCCGACAGAGCCCGACAGGGCCCAGTAGAGCCCGAAAGAGCCCGACAGAGCCCAGTAGAGCCCAGTAGAGCCCGACAGGGCCCGACAGGGCCCGACAGGGCCCATTAGAGCCCGACAGAGCCCGACAGAGCCTGACAGAGCCCGACAGGGCCCGACAGGGCCCGACAGAGTCCGACAGAGCCCGACAGGGCCCAGTAGAGCCCGACAGAGCCCGACAGGGCCCGACAGGGCCCGACAGGTCCCGACAGGGCCCGACAGGGCCCGACAGAGCCCGACAGGGCCCGATAGAGCCCGACAGGGCCCGACAGAGCCCGACAGACCCCGACAGGGCACGACAGAGCCCGACAGAGCCCGACAGGGCCCGACAGAGCCCGACAGAGCCCGACAGAGCCCGACAGGGCCCAGTAGAGCCTGACAGGGCCCAGTAGAGCCCAGTAGAGCCCGACAGAGCCCGACAGAGCCCGACAGAGCTCGACAGGGCCCGACAGGGCCCGACAGGGCCCAGTAGAGCCCGACAGAGCCCGACAGGGCCCGACAGAGCCCGACAGAGCCCGACAGGGCCCGACAGAGCCCGACAGAGCCCGACAGAGCCCGACAGGGCCCGACAGAGCCCGACAGAGCCCGACAGGGCCCGACAGGGCCCGACAGAGCCCGACAGGGCCCGACAGAGCCCGACAGAGCCCGACAGAGCCCGACAGGGCCCCACAGAGCCCGAAAGAGCCCGACAAAGCCCAGTAGAGCCCGACAGAGCCCGACAGAGCCCGACAGAGCCCGACAGGGCCCAGTAGAGCCCGACAGAGCCCGACAGAGCCCGACAGAGCCCGACAGGGCCCGACAGAGCCCGACAGAGCCCGACAGGGCCCAGTAGAGCCCGACAGAGCCCGACAGAGCCCGACAGAGCCCGACAGAGCCCAGTAGAGCCCGACAGAGCCCGACAGAGCCCGACAGGGCCCGACAGGGCCCGACAGAGCCCGACAGGGCCCGACAGGGCCCGACAGAGCCCAGTAGAGCCCGACAGAGCCCGACAGAGCCCGACAGGGCCCGACAGAGCCCGACAGAGCCCGACAGAGCCCGACAGAGCCCGACAGGGCCCGACAGAGCCCGACAGGGCCCGACAGGGCCCGACAGGGCCCGACAGAGCCCAGTAGAGCCCGACAGAGCCCGACAGAGCCCGATAGAGCCCGACAGGGCCCGACAGGGCCCAGTAGAGCCCGACAGAGCCCGACAGAGCCCGACAGAGCCCGACAGAGCCCGACAGAGCCCGACAGGGCCCGACAGAGCCCGACAGGGCCCGACACAGCCCGACAGAGCCCGACAGAGCCCGACAGGGCCCGACAGAGCCCGACAGAGCCCGACAGAGCCCGACAGGGCCCGACAGAGACCGACAGAGCCCGACAGAGCCCGACAGGGCCCAGTAGAGCCCGACAGAGCCCGACAGAGCCCGACAGAACCCGACAGGGCCCAGTAGAGCCCGACAGAGCCCGACAGGGCCCGACAGAGCCCGACAGAGCCCGACAGAGCCCGACAGCGCCCGACAGGGCCCAGTAGAGCCCGACAGAGCCCGACAGAGCCCGACAGGGCCCGACAGAGCCCGACAGAGCCTGACAGGGCCCGACAGGGCCCAGTAGAGCCCGACAGAGCCCGACAGGGCCCGACAGAGCCCGACAGAGCCCGACAGAGCCCGACAGGGCCCAGTAGAGCCCGACAGAGCCCGACAGAGCCCGACAGAGCCCGACAGGGCCCGACAGAGCCCGACAGGGCCCGACAGAGCCCGACAGAGCCCGACAGGGCCCGACAGAGCCCGACAGAGCCCGACAGGGCCCAGTAGAGCCCGACAGAGCCCGACAGAGCCCGACAGAGCCCGACAGAGCCCAGTAGAGCCCGACAGAGCCCGACAGAGCCCGACAGAGGCCGACAGGGCCCGACAGGGCCCGACAGAGCCCGACAGGGCCCGACAGAGCCCAGTAGAGCCCGACAGAGCCCGACAGGGCCCGACAGGGCCCGACAGAGCCCGACAGGGCCCAGTAGAGCCCGACAGAGCCCGATAGAGCCCGACAGGGCCCGACAGAGCCCGACAGAGCCCGACAGGGCCCGACAGGGCCCGACAGGGCCCGACAGAGCCCGACAGGGCCCGACAGGGCCCGACAGAGCCCGACAGAGCCCGACAGAGCCCAGTAGAGCCCAGTAGAGCCCGACAGAGCCCGACAGAGCCCGACAGAGCCCGACAGGGCCCGACAGAGCCCGACAGAGCCCGACAGGGCCCGACAGGGCCCAGTAGAGCCCGACAGAGCCCGACAGAGCCCAGTAGAGCCCAGTAGAGCCCGACAGGGCCCGACAGGGCCCGATAGGGCCCATTAGAGCCCGACAGAGCCCGACAGAGCCTGACAGAGCCCGACAGGGCCCGACAGGGCCCGACAGAGCCCGACAGAGCCCGACAGAGCCCGACAGGGCCCGACAGAGCCCGACAGGGCCCGACAGAGCCCGACAGAGCCCGACAGGGCCCGACAGGGCCCGACAGAGCCCGACAGGGCCCACTAGAGCCCGACAGAGCCCGACAGAGCCCGACAGAGCCCGACAGAGCCCGACAGAGCCCAGTAGAGCCCGACAGAGCCCGACAGAGCCCGACAGGGCCCGACAGGGCCCGACAGGGCCCGACAGAGCCCGACAGAGCCCGACAGGGCCCGACAGAGCCCGACAGGGCCCAGTAGAGCCCGACAGAGCCCGATAGAGCCCGACAGGGCCCGACAGGGCCCATTAGAGCCCGACAGAGCCCGACAGAGCCCGACAGAGCCCGACAGGGCCCGACAGGGCCCGACAGGGCCCATTAGAGCCCGACAGAGCCCGACAGAGCCTGACAGAGCCCGACAGGGCCCGACAGAGTCCGACAGAGCCCGACAGGGCCCAGGAGAGCCCGACAGAGCCCGACAGAGCCCGACAGGGCCTGACAGGGCCCGACAGGGCCCGACAGAGCCCGACAGGGCCCGACAGGGCCCGACAGAGCCCGACAGAGCCCGACAGGGCCCGATAGAGCCCGACAGGGCCCGACAGAGCCCGACAGAGCCCGACAGGGCACGACAGAGCCCGACAGAGCCCGACAGGGCCCGACAGAGCCCGACAGAGCCCGACAGGGCCCAGTAGAGCCCGACAGAGCCCAGTAGAGCCCAGTAGAGCCCAGTAGAGCCCGACAGAGCCCGACAGAGCCCGACAGAGCCCGACAGGGCCCGACAGGGCCCGACAGGGCCCAGTAGAGCCCGACAGAGCCTGACAGGGCCCGACAGAGCCCGACAGAGCCCGACAGGGCCCGACAGAGCCCGACAGAGCCTGACAGGGCCCGACAGGGCCCAGTAGAGCCCGACAGAGCCCGACAGGGCCCGACAGAGCCCGACAGAGCCCGACAGAGCCCGACAGGGCCCAGTAGAGCCCGACAGAGCCCGACAGAGCCCGACAGAGCCCGACAGGGCCCGACAGAGCCCGACAGGGCCCGACAGAGCCCGACAGAGCCCGACAGGGACCGACAGAGCCCGACAGAGCCCGACAGGGCCCAGTAGAGCCCGACAGAGCCCGACAGAGCCCGACAGAGCCCAGTAGAGCCCGACAGAGCCCGACAGAGCCCGACAGAGGCCGACAGGGCCCGACAGGGCCCGACAGAGCCCGACAGGGCCCGACAGAGCCCAGTAGAGCCCGACAGAGCCCGACAGGGCCCGACAGGGCCCGACAGAGCCCGACAGGGCCCAGTAGAGCCCGACAGAGCCCGATAGAGCCCGACAGGGCCCGACAGAGCCCGACAGAGCCCGACAGGGCCCGACAGAGCCCGACAGGGCCCAGTAGAGCCCGACAGAGCCCGACAGAGCCCAGTAGAGCCCGACAGAGCCCGACAGAGCCCGACAGAGCCCGACAGGGCCCGACAGAGCCCGACAGAGCCCGACAGGGCCCGACAGGGCCCAGTAGAGCCCGACAGAGCCCGACAGAGCCCAGTAGAGCCCAGTAGAGCCCGACAGGGCCCGACAGGGCCCGATAGGGCCCATTAGAGCCCGACAGAGCCCGACAGAGCCTGACAGAGCCCGACAGGGCCCGACAGGGCCCGACAGAGCCCGACAGAGCCCGACAGAGCCCGACAGGGCCCGACAGAGCCCGACAGGGCCCGACAGAGCCCAACAGAGCCCGACAGGGCCCGACAGGGCCCGACAGAGCCCGACAGGGCCCACTAGAGCCCGACAGAGCCCGACAGAGCCCGACAGAGCCCGACAGAGCCCGACAGAGCCCAGTAGAGCCCGACAGAGCCCGACAGAGCCCGACAGGGCCCGACAGGGCCCGACAGAGCCCGACAGAGCCCGACAGAGCCCGACAGGGCCCGACAGAGCCCGACAGGGCCCAGTAGAGCCCGACAGAGCCCGATAGATCCCGACAGGGCCCGACAGGGCCCATTAGAGCCCGACAGAGCCCGACAGAGCCCGACAGAGCCCGACAGAGCCCGACAGGGCCCGACAGGGCCCGACAGGGCCCATTAGAGCCCGACAGAGCCCGACAGAGCCTGACAGAGCCCGACAGGGCCCGACAGAGTCCGACAGAGCCCGACAGGGCCCAGGAGAGCCCGACAGAGCCCGACAGAGCCCGACAGGGCCTGACAGGGCCCGACAGGGCCCGACAGAGCCCGACAGGGCCCGACAGGGCCCGACAGAGCCCGACAGAGCCCGACAGGGCCCGATAGAGCCCGACAGGGCCCGACAGAGCCCGACAGAGCCCGACAGGGCACGACAGAGCCCGACAGAGCCCGACAGGGCCCGACAGAGCCCGACAGAGCCCGACAGGGCCCAGTAGAGCCCGACAGAGCCCAGTAGAGCCCAGTAGAGCCCAGTAGAGCCCGACAGAGCCCGACAGAGCCCGACAGAGCCCGACAGGGCCCGACAGGGCCCGACAGGGCCCAGTAGAGCCCGACAGAGCCTGACAGGGCCCGACAGAGCCCGACAGAGCCCGACAGGGCCCGACAGAGCCCGACAGAGCCCGACAGGGCCCGACAGGGCCCGACAGAGCCCGACAGAGCCCGACAGGGCCCGACAGAGCCCGACAGAGCCCGACAGGGCCCGACAGGGCCCGACAGAGCCCGACAGGGCCCGACAGAGCCCGACAGAGCCCGACAGAGCCCGACAGTGCCCCACAGAGCCCGAAAGAGCCCGACAAGGCCCAGTAGAGCCCGACAGAGCCCGACAGAGCCCGACAGAGCCCGACAGAGCCCAGTAGAGCCCGACAGAGCCCGACAGAGCCCGACAGGGCCCGACAGTGCCCGACAGAGCCCGACAGAGCCCGACAGAGCCCGACAGGGCCCAGTAGAGCCCGATAGAGCCCGACAGAGCCCGACAGAGCCCGACAGAGCCCAGTAGAGCCCGACAGAGCCCGACAGAGCCCGACAGGGCCCGACAGGGCCCAGTAGAGCCCGACAGAGCCCAACAGGGCCCGACAGAGCCCGACAGAGCCCGACAGAGCCCGACAGGGCCCAGTAGAGCCCGACAGAGCCCGACAGAGCCCGACAGAGCCCGACAGGGCCCGACAGAGCCCGACAGGACCCGACAGGGCCCGACAGAGCCCGACAGAGCCCGACAGGGCCCAGTAGAGCCCGACAGAGCCCAGTAGAGCCCGACAGAGCCCGACAGAGCCCAGTAGAGCCCGACAGAGCCCGACAGAGCCCGACAGAGGCCGACAGGGCCCGACAGGGCCCGACAGAGCCCGACAGGGCCCGACAGAGCCCAGTAGAGCCCGACAGAGCCCGACAGGGCCCGACAGGGCCCGACAGAGCCCGACAGGGCCCAGTAGAGCCCGACAGAGCCCGATAGAGCCCGACTGGGCCCGACAGAGCCCGACAGAGCCCGACAGGGCCCGACAGGGCCCGACAGGGCCCGACAGAGCCCGACAGGGCCCAGTAGAGCCCGACAGAGCCCGACAGAGCCCAGTAGAGCCCAGTAGAGCCCGACAGAGCCCGACAGAGCCCGACAGAGCCCGACAGGGCCCGACAGAGCCCGACAGAGCCCGACAGAGCCCGACAGGGCCCGACAGAGCCCGACAGAGCCCGACAGGGCCCAGTAGAGCCCGACAGAGCCCGACAGAGCCCAGTAGAGCCCAGTAGAGCCCGACAGGGCCCGACAGGGCCCGACAGGGCCCATTAGAGCCTGACAGAGCCCGACAGAGCCTGACAGAGCCCGACAGGGCCCGACAGGGCCCGACAGAGCCCGACAGAGCCCGACAGAGCCCGACAGAGCCCGACAGAGCCCGACAGGGCCCGACAGGGCCCGACAGAGCCCGACAGGGCCCAGTAGAGCCCGACAGAGCCCGACAGAGCCCGACAGAGCCCGACAGAGCCCGACAGAGCCCAGTAGAGCCCGACAGAGCCCGACAGAGCCCGACAGGGCCCGACAGGGCCCGACAGAGCCCGACAGAGCCCGACAGAGCCCGACAGGGCCCATTAGAGCCCGACAGGGCCCGACAGGGCCCGACAGAGCCCGACAGAGCCCGACAGGGCCCGATAGAGCCCGACAGGGCCCGACAGAGCCCGACAGAGCCCGACAGGGCACGACAGAGCCCGACAGGGCACGACAGGGCCCGACAGAGCCCGACAGAGCCCGACAGGGCCCAGTAGAGCCCGACAGAGCCCAGTAGAGCCCAGTAGAGCCCGACAGAGCCCGACAGAGCCCGACAGGGCCCGACAGGGCCCGACAGGGCCCAGTAGAGCCCGACAGAGCCTGACAGGGCCCGACAGAGCCCGACAGAACCCGACAGGGCCCGACAGAGCCCGACAGAGCCCGACAGGGCCCGACAGGGCCCGACAGAGCCCGACAGAGCCCGACAGGGCCCGACAGAGCCCGACAGAGCCCGACAGGGCCCGACAGGGCCCGACAGAGCCCGACAGGGCCCGACAGAGCCCGACAGAGCCCGACAGAGCCCGACAGGGCCCCACAGAGCCCGAAAGAGCCCGACAGGGCCCAGTAGAGCCCGACAGAGCCCGACAGAGCCCGACAGAGCCCGACAGAGCCCAGTAGAGCCCGACAGAGCCCGACAGAGCCCGACAGGGCCCGACAGGGCCCGACAGAGCCCGACAGAGCCCGACAGAGCCCGACAGGGCCCAGTAGAGCCCGATAGAGCCCGACAGAGCCCGACAGAGCCCGACAGAGCCCAGTAGAGCCCGACAGAGCCCGACAGAGCCCGACAGGGCCCGACAGGGCCCGACAGAGCCCGACAGAGCCCGACAGGGCCCGACAGAGCCCGACAGAGCCCGACAGAGCCCGACAGGGCCCGACAGGGCCCAGTAGAGCCCGACAGAGCCCGACAGAGCCCGACAGAGCCCGACAGAACCCGACAGAGCCCGACAGAGCTCGACAGAGCCCGACAGAGCCCGACAGGGCCCGATAGAGCCCGACAGAGCCCGACAGAGCCCGACAGGGCCCCACAGAGCCCGACAGAGCCCGACAGAGCCCGACAGAGCCCGACAGGGACCGACAGAGCCCGACAGAGCCCGACAGAGCCCGACAGGGCCCGACAGAGCCCGACAGAGCCCGACAGAGCCCGACAGGGCCCAGTAGAGCCCAGTAGAACCCGACAGAGCCCAGTAGAGCCCGACAGAGCCCGACAGAGCCCGACAGGGCCCGACAGGGCCCGACAGGGCCCAGTAGAGCCCGACAGAGCCCGACAAAGCCCGACAGAGCCCGACAGAGCCCAGTAGAGCCCGACAGAGCGCGACAGAGCCCGACAGGGCCCGACAGAGCCCGACAGAGCCCAGTAGAGCCCGACAGAGCCCGTCAGGGCCCGACAGGCCCCGACAGGGCCCAGTAGAGCCCGACAGAGCCCGACAGAGCCCAGTAGAGGCCGACAGAGCCGAGAGGGCCCGACAGAGCCCGACAGAACCCGACAGGGCCCAGTAGAGCCCGACAGAGCCCGACAGAGCCCGACAGGGCCCGACAGAGCCCGACAGAGCCCGACAGAGCCCGACAGCGCCCGACAGGGCCCAGTAGAGCCCGACAGAGCCCGACAGAGCCCGACAGAGCCCGACAGAGCCCGACAGAGCCCGACAGGGCCCAGTAGAGCCCGACAGAGCCCAACAGGGCCCGACAGAGCCCGACAGAGCCCGACAGAGCCCGACAGGGCCCAGTAGAGCCCGACAGAGCCCGACAGAGCCCGACAGAGCCCGACAGAGCCCGACAGGGCCCGACAGGGCCCGACAGAGCCCGACAGGGCCCGACAGAGCCCGACAGAGCCCGACAGGGCCCAGTAGAGCCCGACAGAGCCCGACAGAGCCCGACAGAGCCCAGTAGAGCCCGACAGGGCCCGACAGAGCCCGACAGAGCCCGACAGAGCCCGACAGCGCCCGACAGGGCCCAGTAGAGCCCGACAGAGACCGACAGAGCCCGACAGAGCCCGACAGGGCCCGACAGAGCCCGACAGAGCCCGACAGGGCCCAGTAGAGCCCGACAGAGCCCAACAGGGCCCGACAGAGCCCGACAGAGCCCGACAGAGCCCGACAGGGCCCAGTAGAGCCCGACAGAGCCCGACAGAGCCCGACAGAGCCCGACAGAGCCCGACAGGGCCCGACAGAGCCCGACAGAGCCCGACAGGGCCCGACTAGAGCCCGACAGAGCCCGACAGGGCCCGACAGGGCCCAGTAGAGCCCGACAGAGCCCGACAGAGCCCGACAGAGCCCGACAGAGCCCGACAGGGCCCGACAGAGCCCGACAGGGCCCGACAGGGCCCGACAGGGCCCAGTAGAGCCCGACAGAGCCCGATAGAGCCCGACAGGGCCCGACAGGGCCCAGTAGAGCCCGACAGAGCCCGACAGAGCCCAGTAGAGCCCAGTAGAGCCCGACAGAGCCCGACAGAGCCCGACAGAGCCCGACAGGGCCCGACAGAGCCCGACAGAGCCCGACAGGGCCCGACAGGGCCCGACAGGGCCCAGTAGAGCCCGACAGAGCCCGACAGAGCCCAGTAGAGCCCAGTAGAGCCCGACAGGGCCCGACAGGGCCCGACAGTGCCCATTAGAGCCCGACAGAGCCCGACAGAGCCTGACAGAGCCCGACAGGGCCCGACAGGGCCCGACAGAGTCCGACAGAGCCCGACAGGGCCCAGTAGAGCCCGACAGAGCCCGACAGAGCCCGACAGGGCCCGACAGGGCCCGACAGGGCCCAGTAGAGCCCGATAGAGCCCGACAGAGCCCAACAGGGCCCGACAGGGCCCGACAGAGTCCGACAGAGCCCGACAGGGCCCAGTAGAGCCCGACAGAGCCCGACAGAGCCCGACAGGGCCCGACAGAGCCCGACAGAGCCCTACAGGGCCCGACAGGGCCCGACAGAGCCCGACAGGGCCCGATAGAGCCCGACAGGGCCCGACAGACCCCGACAGGGCCCGACAGAGCCCGACAGAGCCCGACAGGGCCCAGTAGAGCCCGACAGAGCCCAGTAGAGCCCAGTAGAGCCCGACAGAGCTCGACAGGGCCCGACAGGGCCCGACAGGGCCCAGTAGAGCCCGACAGAGCCCGACAGGGCCCGACAGAGCCCGACAGAGCCCGACAGGGCCCAGTAGAGCCCGACAGAGCCCGACAGAGCCCGACAGAGCCCGACAGAGCCCGACAGGGCCCGACAGGGCCCGACAGGGCCCGACAGAGCCCGACAGGGCCCGACAGAGCCCGACAGAGCCCGACAGAGCCCGACAGGGCCCCACAGAGCCCGAAAGAGCCCGACAGGGCCCAGTAGAGCCCGACAGAGCCCGACAGAGCCCGACAGAGCCCGACAGGGCCCGACAGAGCCCGACAGAGCCCGACAGAGCCCGACAGCGCCCGACAGGGCCCAGTAGAGCCCGACAGAGCCCGACAGAGCCCGACAGGGCCCGACAGAGCCCGACAGAGCCCGACAGGGCCCAGTAGAGCCCGACAGAGCCCAACAGGGCCCGACAGAGCCCGACAGAGCCCGACAGAGCCCGACAGGGCCCAGTAGAGCCCGACAGAGCCCGACAGAGCCCGACAGAGCCCGACAGGGCCCGACAGAGCCCGACAGGGCCCGACAGAGCCCGACAGAGCCCGACAGGGCCCAGTAGAGCCCGACAGAGCCCGACAGAGCCCGACAGAGCCCAGTAGAGCCCGACAGGGCCCGACAGAGCCCGACAGAGCCCGACAGAGCCCGACAGCGCCCGACAGGGCCCAGTAGAGCCCGACAGAGACCGACAGAGCCCGACAGAGCCCGACAGGGCCCGACAGAGCCCGACAGAGCCCGACAGGGCCCAGTAGAGCCCGACAGAGCCCAACAGGGCCCGACAGAGCCCGACAGAGCCCGACAGAGCCCGACAGGGCCCAGTAGAGCCCGACAGAGCCCGACAGAGCCCGACAGAGCCCGACAGAGCCCGACAGGGCCCGACAGAGCCCGACAGAGCCCGACAGGGCCCGACTAGAGCCCGAAAGGGCCCGACAGAGCCCGACAGGGCCCGACAGAGCCCGACAGAGCCCGACAGAGCCCGACAGGGCCCAGTAGAGCCCAGTAGAACCCGACAGAGCCCAGTAGAGCCCGACAGAGCCCGACAGAGCCCGACAGGGCCCGACAGGGCCCGACAGGGCCCAGTAGAGCCCGACAGAGCCCGACAAAGCCCGACAGAGCCCGACAGAGCCCAGTAGAGCCCGACAGAGCGCGACAGAGCCCGACAGGGCCCGACAGAGCCCGACAGAGCCCAGTAGAGCCCGACAGAGCCCGTCAGGGCCCGACAGGCCCCGACAGGGCCCAGTAGAGCCCGACAGAGCCCGACAGAGCCCAGTAGAGGCCGACAGAGCCGAGAGGGCCCGACAGAGCCCGACAGAACCCGACAGGGCCCAGTAGAGCCCGACAGAGCCCGACAGAGCCCGACAGGGCCCGACAGAGCCCGACAGAGCCCGACAGAGCCCGACAGCGCCCGACAGGGCCCAGTAGAGCCCGACAGAGCCCGACAGAGCCCGACAGAGCCCGACAGAGCCCGACAGGGCCCAGTAGAGCCCGACAGAGCCCAACAGGGCCCGACAGAGCCCGACAGAGCCCGACAGAGCCCGACAGGGCCCAGTAGAGCCCGACAGAGCCCGACAGAGCCCGACAGAGCCCGACAGAGCCCGACAGGGCCCGACAGGGCCCGACAGAGCCCGACAGGGCCCGACAGAGCCCGACAGAGCCCGACAGGGCCCAGTAGAGCCCGACAGAGCCCGACAGAGCCCGACAGAGCCCAGTAGAGCCCGACAGGGCCCGACAGAGCCCGACAGAGCCCGACAGAGCCCGACAGCGCCCGACAGGGCCCAGTAGAGCCCGACAGAGACCGACAGAGCCCGACAGAGCCCGACAGGGCCCGACAGAGCCCGACAGAGCCCGACAGGGCCCAGTAGAGCCCGACAGAGCCCAACAGGGCCCGACAGAGCCCGACAGAGCCCGACAGAGCCCGACAGGGCCCAGTAGAGCCCGACAGAGCCCGACAGAGCCCGACAGAGCCCGACAGAGCCCGACAGGGCCCGACAGAGCCCGACAGAGCCCGACAGGGCCCGACTAGAGCCCGACAGAGCCCGACAGGGCCCGACAGGGCCCAGTAGAGCCCGACAGAGCCCGACAGAGCCCGACAGAGCCCGACAGAGCCCGACAGGGCCCGACAGAGCCCGACAGGGCCCGACAGGGCCCGACAGGGCCCAGTAGAGCCCGACAGAGCCCGATAGAGCCCGACAGGGCCCGACAGGGCCCAGTAGAGCCCGACAGAGCCCGACAGAGCCCAGTAGAGCCCAGTAGAGCCCGACAGAGCCCGACAGAGCCCGACAGAGCCCGACAGGGCCCGACAGAGCCCGACAGAGCCCGACAGGGCCCGACAGGGCCCGACAGGGCCCAGTAGAGCCCGACAGAGCCCGACAGAGCCCAGTAGAGCCCAGTAGAGCCCGACAGGGCCCGACAGGGCCCGACAGTGCCCATTAGAGCCCGACAGAGCCCGACAGAGCCTGACAGAGCCCGACAGGGCCCGACAGGGCCCGACAGAGTCCGACAGAGCCCGACAGGGCCCAGTAGAGCCCGACAGAGCCCGACAGAGCCCGACAGGGCCCGACAGGGCCCGACAGGGCCCAGTAGAGCCCGATAGAGCCCGACAGAGCCCGACAGGGCCCGACAGGGCCCGACAGAGTCCGACAGAGCCCGACAGGGCCCAGTAGAGCCCGACAGAGCCCGACAGAGCCCGACAGGGCCCGACAGAGCCCGACAGAGCCCTACAGGGCCCGACAGGGCCCGACAGAGCCCGACAGGGCCCGATAGAGCCCGACAGGGCCCGACAGACCCCGACAGGGCCCGACAGAGCCCGACAGAGCCCGACAGGGCCCAGTAGAGCCCGACAGAGCCCAGTAGAGCCCAGTAGAGCCCGACAGAGCTCGACAGGGCCCGACAGGGCCCGACAGGGCCCAGTAGAGCCCGACAGAGCCCGACAGGGCCCGACAGAGCCCGACAGAGCCCGACAGGGCCCAGTAGAGCCCGACAGAGCCCGACAGAGCCCGACAGAGCCCGACAGAGCCCGACAGGGCCCGACAGGGCCCGACAGGGCCCGACAGAGCCCGACAGGGCCCGACAGAGCCCGACAGAGCCCGACAGAGCCCGACAGGGCCCCACAGAGCCCGAAAGAGCCCGACAGGGCCCAGTAGAGCCCGACAGAGCCCGACAGAGCCCGACAGAGCCCGACAGGGCCCGACAGAGCCCGACAGAGCCCGACAGAGCCCGACAGCGCCCGACAGGGCCCAGTAGAGCCCGACAGAGCCCGACAGAGCCCGACAGAGCCCGACAGGGCCCGACAGAGCCCGACAGAGCCCGACAGGGCCCAGTAGAGCCCGACAGAGCCCAACAGGGCCCGACAGAGCCCGACAGAGCCCGACAGAGCCCGACAGGGCCCAGTAGAGCCCGACAGAGCCCGACAGAGCCCGACAGAGCCCGACAGGGCCCGACAGAGCCCGACAGGGCCCGACAGAGCCCGACAGAGCCCGACAGGGCCCAGTAGAGCCCGACAGAGCCCGACAGAGCCCGACAGAGCCCAGTAGAGCCCGTCAGGGCCCGACAGAGCCCGACAGAGCCCGACAGAGCCCGACAGCGCCCGACAGGGCCCAGTAGAGCCCGACAGAGACCGACAGAGCCCGACAGAGCCCGACAGGGCCCGACAGAGCCCGACAGAGCCCGACAGGGCCCAGTAGAACCCGACAGAGCCCAACAGGGCCCGACAGAGCCCGACAGAGCCCGACAGAGCCCGACAGGGCCCAGTAGAGCCCGACAGAGCCCGACAGAGCCCGACAGAGCCCGACAGAGCCCGACAGGGCCCGACAGAGCCCGACAGAGCCCGACAGGGCCCGACTAGAGCCCGAAAGGGCCCGACAGGGCCCGACAGAGCCCGACAGAGCCCGACAGGGCCCGACAGGGCCCGACAGGGCCCAGTAGAGCCCGACAGAGCCCGATAGAGCCCGACAGGGCCCGACAGGGCCCAGTAGAGCCCGACAGAGCCCGACAGAGCCCAGTAGAGCCCAGTAGAGCCCGACAGAGCCCGACAGAGCCCGACAGAGCCCGACAGGGCCCGACAGAGCCCGACAGAGCCCGACAGGGCCCGACAGGGCCCAGTAGAGCCCGAAAGAGCCCGACAGAGCCCAGTAGAGCCCAGTAGAGCCCGACAGGGCCCGACAGGGCCCGACAGGGCCCATTAGAGCCCGACAGAGCCCGACAGAGCCTGACAGAGCCCGACAGGGCCCGACAGGGCCCGACAGAGTCCGACAGAGCCCGACAGGGCCCAGTAGAGCCCGACAGAGCCCGACAGAGCCCGACAGGGCCCGACAGGGCCCGACAGGGCCCAGTAGAGCCCGATAGAGCCCGACAGAGCCCGACAGGGCCCGACAGGGCCCGACAGAGTCCGACAGAGCCCGACAGGGCCCAGTAGAGCCCGACAGAGCCCGACAGAGCCCGACAGGGCCCGACAGAGCCCGACAGAGCCCTACAGGGCCCGACAGGGCCCGACAGAGCCCGACAGGGCCCGATAGAGCCCGACAGGGCCCGACAGACCCCGACAGGGCACGACAGAGCCCGACAGAGCCCGACAGGGCCCGACAGAGCCCGACAGAGCCCGACAGGGCCCAGTAGAGCCCGACAGAGCCCAGTAGAGCCCAGTAGAGCCCGACAGAGCTCGACAGGGCCCGACAGGGCCCGACAGGGCCCAGTAGAGCCCGACAGAGCCCGACAGGGCCCGACAGAGCCCGACAGAGCCCGACAGGGCCCAGTAGAGCCCGACAGAGCCCGACAGAGCCCGACAGGGCCCGACAGAGCCCGACAGGGCCCGACAGGGCCCGACAGGGCCCGACAGAGCCCGACAGGGCCCGACAGAGCCCGACAGAGCCCGACAGAGCCCGACAGGGCCCCACAGAGCCCGAAAGAGCCCGACAAAGCCCAGTAGAGCCCGACAGAGACCGACAGAGCCCGACAGAGCCCGACAGAGACCAGTAGAGCCCGACAGAGCCCGACAGAGCCCGACAGAGCCCGACAGGGCCTGACAGGGCCCGACAGAGCCCGACAGAGCCCGACAGGGCCCAGTAGAGCCCGACAGAGCCCGACAGAGCCCGACAGAGCCCGACAGAGCCCGACAGAACCCGACAGGGCCCAGTAGAGCCCGACAGAGCCCGACAGGGCCCGACAGAGCCCGACAGAGCCCGACAGAGCCCGACAGCGCCCGACAGGGCCCAGTAGAGCCCGACAGAGCCCGACAGAGCCCGACAGGGCCCGACAGAGCCCGACAGAGCCTGACAGGGCCCGACAGGGCCCAGTAGAGCCCGACAGAGCCCGACAGGGCCCGATAGGGCCCGACAGGGCCCAGTAGAGCCCGATAGAGCCCGACAGAGCCCGATAGAGCCCGACAGGGCCCGACAGAGCCCGACAGAGCCCGACAGGGCCCGACAGGGCCCGACAGAGCCCGACAGGGCCCGATAGAGCCCGACAGGGCCCGACAGAGCCCGACAGACCCCGACAGGGCACGACAGAGCCCGACAGAGCCCGACAGGGCCCGACAGAGCCCGACAGAGCCCGACAGGGCCCCACAGAGCCCGAAAGAGCCCGACAAAGCCCAGTAGAGCCCGACAGAGCCCGACAGAGCCCGACAGAGCCCGACAGGGCCCAGTAGAGCGCGACAGAGCCCGACACAGCCCGACAGAGCCCGACAAGGCCCAACAGGGCCCGACAGAGCCCGACAGAGCCCGACAGGGCCCAGTAGAGCCCGACAGAGCCCGACAGAGCCCGACAGAGCCCGACAGAGCCCAGTAGAGCCCGACAGAGCCCGACAGAGCCCGACAGGGCCCGACAGGGCCCGACAGAGCCCGACAGGGCCCGACAGGGCCCGACAGAGCCCAGTAGAGCCCGACAGAGCCCGACAGAGCCCGACAGAGCCCGACAGGGCCCGACAGGGCCCGACAGGGCCCAGTAGAGCCCGACAGAGCCCGACAGAGCCCGACAGAGCCCGACAGAGCCCGACAAGGCAGACAGAGCCAGACAGGGCCCGACAGGGCCCGACAGAGCCCAGTAGAGCCCGACAGAGCCCGACAGAGCCCGATAGAGCCCGACAGGGCCCGACAGATCCCAGTAGAGCCCGACAGAGCCCGACAGAGCCCGACAGAGCCCAGTAGAGCCCAGTAGAGCCCGACAGAGCCCGACACAGCCCGACAGAGCCCGACAGAGCCCGACAGGGCCCGACAGGCCCCGACAGAGCCCAGTAGAGGCCGACAGAACCGAGAGGGCCCGACAGAGCCCGACAGAACCCGACAGGGCCCAGTAGAGCCCGACAGAGCCCGACAGAGCCCGACAGAGCCCGACAGGGCCCGACAGAGCTCGACAGAGCCCGACAGAGCCCGACAGGGCCCGACAGAGCCCGACAGAGCCCGACAGGGCCCAGTAGAGCCCGACAGAGCCCGACAGAGCCCGACAGAGCCCGACAGAGCCCAGTAGAGCCCGACAGGGCCCGACAGAGCCCGACAGAGCCCGACAGAGCCCGACAGCGCCCGACAGGGCCCAGTAGAGCCCGACAGAGCCCGACAGAGCGCGACAGGGCCCGACAGAGCCCGACAGAGCCCGACAGGGCCCAGTAGAGCCCCACAGAGCCCAACAGGGCCCGACAGAGCCCGACAGAGCCCGACAGAGCCCGACAGGGCCCAGTAGAGCCCGACAGAGCCCGACAGAGCCCGACAGAGCCCGACAGAGCCCGACAGGGCCCGACAGAGCCCGACAGAGCCCGACAGGGCCCGACAGAGCCCGACAGGGCCCGACAGGGCCCGACAGAGCCCGACAGGGCCCGACAGAGCCCGACAGGGCCCAGTAGAGCCCGACAGAGCCCGATAGAGCCCGACAGGGCCCGACAGGGCCCAGTAGAGCCCGACAGAGCCCGACAGAGCCCAGTAGAGCCCAGTAGAGCCCGACAGAGCCCGACAGAGCCCGACAGAGCCCGACAGGGCCCGACAGGGCCCGACAGAGCCCGACAGGGCCCAGTAGAGCCCGAAAGAGCCCGACAGAGCCCAGTAGAGCCCAGTAGAGCCCGACAGAGCCCGACAGAGCCTGACAGAGCCCGACAGGGCCCGACAGGGCCCGACAGAGTCCGACAGAGCCCGACAGGGCCCAGTAGAGCCCGACAGAGCCCGACAGGGCCCGACAGGGCCCGACAGGTCCCGACAGGGCCCGACAGGGCCCGACAGAGCCCGACAGGGCCCGATAGAGCCCGACAGGGCCCGACAGAGCCCGACAGACCCCGACAGGGCACGACAGAGCCCGACAGAGCCCGACAGGGCCCAACAGAGCCCGACAGAGCCCGACAGAGCCCGACAGGGCCCAGTAGAGCCTGACAGGGCCCAGTAGAGCCCAGTAGAGCCCGACAGAGCCCGACAGAGCCCGACAGAGCTCGACAGGGCCCGACAGGGCCCGACAGGGCCCAGTAGAGCCCGACAGAGCCCGACAGGGCCCGACAGAGCCCGACAGAGCCCGACAGGGCCCGACAGAGCCCGACAGAGCCCGACAGAGCCCGACAGAGCCCGACAGGGCCCGACAGGGCCCGACAGAGCCCGACAGGGCCCGACAGAGCCCGACAGAGCCCGACAGGGCCCCACAGAGCCCGAAAGAGCCCGACAAAGCCCAGTAGAGCCCGACAGAGCCCGACAGAGCCCGACAGGGCCCAGTAGAGCCCGACAGAGCCCGACAGAGCCCGACAGGGCCCGACAGGGCCCGACAGAGCCCGACAGAGCCCGACAGGGCCCAGTAGAGCCCGACAGAGCCCGACAGAGCCCGACAGAGCCCGACAGAGCCCAGTAGAGCCCGACAGAGCCCGACAGAGCCCGACAGGGCCCGACAGGGCCCGACAGAGCCCGACAGGGCCCGACAGGGCCCGACAGAGCCCAGTAGAGCCCGACAGAGCCCGACAGAGCCCGACAGAGCCCGACAGGGCCCGACAGAGCCCGACAGAGCCCGACAGAGCCCGACAGGGCCCGACAGGGCCCGACAGAGCCCGACAGGGCCCGACAGGGCCCGACAGGGCCCGACAGAGCCCAGTAGAGCCCGACAGAGCCCGACAGAGCCCGATAGAGCCCGACAGGGCCCGACAGGGCCCAGTAGAGCCCGACAGAGCCCGACAGAGCCCGACAGAGCCCGACAGAGCCCGACAGGGCCCGACAGAGCCCGACAGGGCCCGACACAGCCCGACAGAGCCCGACAGAGCCCGACAGGGCCCGACAGAGCCCGACAGAGCCCGACAGAGCCCGACAGGGCCCGACAGAGACCGACAGAGCCCGACAGAGCCCGACAGGGCCCAGTAGAGCCCGACAGAGCCCGACAGAGCCCGACAGAACCCGACAGGGCCCAGTAGAGCCCGACAGAGCCCGACAGGGCCCGACAGAGCCCGACAGAGCCCGACAGAGCCCGACAGCGCCCGACAGGGCCCAGTAGAGCCCGACAGAGCCCGACAGAGCCCGACAGGGCCCGACAGAGCCCGACAGAGCCTGACAGGGCCCGACAGGGCCCAGTAGAGCCCCACAGAGCCCGACAGGGCCCGACAGAGCCCGACAGAGCCCGACAGAGCCCGACAGGGCCCAGTAGAGCCCGACAGAGCCCGACAGAGCCCGACAGAGCCCGACAGGGCCCGACAGAGCCCGACAGGGCCCGACAGAGCCCGACAGAGCCCGACAGGGCCCAGTAGAGCCCGACAGAGCCCGACAGAGCCCGACAGAGCCCGACAGAGCCCAGTAGAGCCCGACAGAGCCCGACAGAGCCCGACAGAGGCCGACAGGGCCCGACAGGGCCCGACAGAGCCCGACAGGGCCCGACAGAGCCCAGTAGAGCCCGACAGAGCCCGACAGGGCCCGACAGGGCCCGACAGAGCCCGACAGGGCCCAGTAGAGCCCGACAGAGCCCGATAGAGCCCGACAGGGCCCGACAGAGCCCGACAGAGCCCGACAGGACCCGACAGGGCCCGACAGGGCCCGACAGAGCCCGACAGGGCCCAGTAGAGCCCGACAGAGCCCGACAGAGCCCAGTAGAGCCCAGTAGAGCCCGACAGAGCCCGACAGAGCCCGACAGAGCCCGACAGGGCCCGACAGAGCCCGACAGAGCCCGACAGGGCCCGACAGGGCCCAGTAGAGCCCGACAGAGCCCGACAGAGCCCAGTAGAGCCCAGTAGAGCCCGACAGAGCCCGACAGGGCCCGATAGGGCCCATTAGAGCCCGACAGAGCCCGACAGAGCCTGACAGAGCCCGACAGGCCCGACAGGGCCCGACAGAGCCCGACAGAGCCCGACAGAGCCCGACAGAGCCCGACAGGGCCCGACAGAGCCCGACAGGCCCGACAGAGCCCGACAGAGCCCGACAGGGCCCGACAGGGCCCGACAGAGCCCGACAGGGCCCACTAGAGCCCGACAGAGCCCGACAGAGCCCGACAGAGCCCGACAGAGCCCGACAGGGCCCGACAGAGCCCGACAGGGCCCGACACAGCCCGACAGAGCCCGACAGAGCCCGACAGGGCCCGACAGAGCCCGACAGAGCCCGACAGAGCCCGACAGGGCCCGACAGAGACCGACAGAGCCCGACAGAGCCCGACAGGGCCCAGTAGAGCCCGACAGAGCCCGACAGAGCCCGACAGAACCCGACAGGGCCCAGTAGAGCCCGACAGAGCCCGACAGGGCCCGACAGGGCCCAGTAGAGCCCGACAGAGCCCAACAGGGCCCGACAGAGCCCGACAGAGCCCGACAGAGCCCGACAGGGCCCAGTAGAGCCCGACAGAGCCCGACAGAGCCCGACAGAGCCCGACAGAGCCCGACAGGGCCCGACAGAGCCCGACAGAGCCCGACAGGGCCCGACTAGAGCCCGACAGAGCCCGACAGGGCCCGACAGGGCCCAGTAGAGCCCGACAGAGCCCGACAGAGCCCGACAGAGCCCGACAGAGCCCGACAGGGCCCGACAGAGCCCGACAGGGCCCGACAGGGCCCGACAGGGCCCAGTAGAGCCCGACAGAGCCCGATAGAGCCCGACAGGGCCCGACAGGGCCCAGTAGAGCCCGACAGAGCCCGACAGAGCCCAGTAGAGCCCAGTAGAGCCCGACAGAGCCCGACAGAGCCCGACAGAGCCCGACAGGGCCCGACAGAGCCCGACAGAGCCCGACAGGGCCCGACAGGGCCCGACAGGGCCCAGTAGAGCCCGACAGAGCCCGACAGAGCCCAGTAGAGCCCAGTAGAGCCCGACAGGGCCCGACAGGGCCCGACAGTGCCCATTAGAGCCCGACAGAGCCCGACAGAGCCTGACAGAGCCCGACAGGGCCCGACAGGGCCCGACAGAGTCCGACAGAGCCCGACAGGGCCCAGTAGAGCCCGACAGAGCCCGACAGAGCCCGACAGGGCCCGACAGGGCCCGACAGGGCCCAGTAGAGCCCGATAGAGCCCGACAGAGCCCAACAGGGCCCGACAGGGCCCGACAGAGTCCGACAGAGCCCGACAGGGCCCAGTAGAGCCCGACAGAGCCCGACAGAGCCCGACAGGGCCCGACAGAGCCCGACAGAGCCCTACAGGGCCCGACAGGGCCCGACAGAGCCCGACAGGGCCCGATAGAGCCCGACAGGGCCCGACAGACCCCGACAGGGCCCGACAGAGCCCGACAGAGCCCGACAGGGCCCAGTAGAGCCCGACAGAGCCCAGTAGAGCCCAGTAGAGCCCGACAGAGCTCGACAGGGCCCGACAGGGCCCGACAGGGCCCAGTAGAGCCCGACAGAGCCCGACAGGGCCCGACAGAGCCCGACAGAGCCCGACAGGGCCCAGTAGAGCCCGACAGAGCCCGACAGAGCCCGACAGAGCCCGA
Organism: Caloenas nicobarica; assembly: GCF_036013445.1. NCBI lineage: Eukaryota > Metazoa > Chordata > Aves > Columbiformes > Columbidae > Caloenas > Caloenas nicobarica. Next base: position 22,733 of record NW_027017476.1, on the reverse strand, counting down.
CAGAGCCCGACAGGGCCCGACAGGGCCCGACAGGGCCCGACAGAGCCCGACAGGGCCCGACAGAGCCCGACAGAGCCCGACAGAGCCCGACAGGGCCCCACAGAGCCCGAAAGAGCCCGACAGGGCCCAGTAGAGCCCGACAGAGCCCGACAGAGCCCGACAGAGCCCGACAGGGCCCGACAGAGCCCGACAGAGCCCGACAGAGCCCGACAGCGCCCGACAGGGCCCAGTAGAGCCCGACAGAGCCCGACAGAGCCCGACAGAGCCCGACAGGGCCCGACAGAGCCCGACAGAGCCCGACAGGGCCCAGTAGAGCCCGACAGAGCCCAACAGGGCCCGACAGAGCCCGACAGAGCCCGACAGAGCCCGACAGGGCCCAGTAGAGCCCGACAGAGCCCGACAGAGCCCGACAGAGCCCGACAGGGCCCGACAGAGCCCGACAGGGCCCGACAGAGCCCGACAGAGCCCGACAGGGCCCAGTAGAGCCCGACAGAGCCCGACAGAGCCCGACAGAGCCCAGTAGAGCCCGACAGGGCCCGACAGAGCCCGACAGAGCCCGACAGAGCCCGACAGCGCCCGACAGGGCCCAGTAGAGCCCGACAGAGACCGACAGAGCCCGACAGAGCCCGACAGGGCCCGACAGAGCCCGACAGAGCCCGACAGGGCCCAGTAGAGCCCGACAGAGCCCAACAGGGCCCGACAGAGCCCGACAGAGCCCGACAGAGCCCGACAGGGCCCAGTAGAGCCCGACAGAGCCCGACAGAGCCCGACAGAGCCCGACAGAGCCCGACAGGGCCCGACAGAGCCCGACAGAGCCCGACAGGGCCCGACTAGAGCCCGAAAGGGCCCGACAGAGCCCGACAGGGCCCGACAGAGCCCGACAGAGCCCGACAGAGCCCGACAGGGCCCAGTAGAGCCCAGTAGAACCCGACAGAGCCCAGTAGAGCCCGACAGAGCCCGACAGAGCCCGACAGGGCCCGACAGGGCCCGACAGGGCCCAGTAGAGCCCGACAGAGCCCGACAAAGCCCGACAGAGCCCGACAGAGCCCAGTAGAGCCCGACAGAGCGCGACAGAGCCCGACAGGGCCCGACAGAGCCCGACAGAGCCCAGTAGAGCCCGACAGAGCCCGTCAGGGCCCGACAGGCCCCGACAGGGCCCAGTAGAGCCCGACAGAGCCCGACAGAGCCCAGTAGAGGCCGACAGAGCCGAGAGGGCCCGACAGAGCCCGACAGAACCCGACAGGGCCCAGTAGAGCCCGACAGAGCCCGACAGAGCCCGACAGGGCCCGACAGAGCCCGACAGAGCCCGACAGAGCCCGACAGCGCCCGACAGGGCCCAGTAGAGCCCGACAGAGCCCGACAGAGCCCGACAGAGCCCGACAGAGCCCGACAGGGCCCAGTAGAGCCCGACAGAGCCCAACAGGGCCCGACAGAGCCCGACAGAGCCCGACAGAGCCCGACAGGGCCCAGTAGAGCCCGACAGAGCCCGACAGAGCCCGACAGAGCCCGACAGAGCCCGACAGGGCCCGACAGGGCCCGACAGAGCCCGACAGGGCCCGACAGAGCCCGACAGAGCCCGACAGGGCCCAGTAGAGCCCGACAGAGCCCGACAGAGCCCGACAGAGCCCAGTAGAGCCCGACAGGGCCCGACAGAGCCCGACAGAGCCCGACAGAGCCCGACAGCGCCCGACAGGGCCCAGTAGAGCCCGACAGAGACCGACAGAGCCCGACAGAGCCCGACAGGGCCCGACAGAGCCCGACAGAGCCCGACAGGGCCCAGTAGAGCCCGACAGAGCCCAACAGGGCCCGACAGAGCCCGACAGAGCCCGACAGAGCCCGACAGGGCCCAGTAGAGCCCGACAGAGCCCGACAGAGCCCGACAGAGCCCGACAGAGCCCGACAGGGCCCGACAGAGCCCGACAGAGCCCGACAGGGCCCGACTAGAGCCCGACAGAGCCCGACAGGGCCCGACAGGGCCCAGTAGAGCCCGACAGAGCCCGACAGAGCCCGACAGAGCCCGACAGAGCCCGACAGGGCCCGACAGAGCCCGACAGGGCCCGACAGGGCCCGACAGGGCCCAGTAGAGCCCGACAGAGCCCGATAGAGCCCGACAGGGCACCGACAGGGCCCAGTAGAGCCCGACAGAGCCCGACAGAGCCCAGTAGAGCCCAGTAGAGCCCGACAGAGCCCGACAGAGCCCGACAGAGCCCGACAGGGCCCGACAGAGCCCGACAGAGCCCGACAGGGCCCGACAGGGCCCGACAGGGCCCAGTAGAGCCCGACAGAGCCCGACAGAGCCCAGTAGAGCCCAGTAGAGCCCGACAGGGCCCGACAGGGCCCGACAGTGCCCATTAGAGCCCGACAGAGCCCGACAGAGCCTGACAGAGCCCGACAGGGCCCGACAGGGCCCGACAGAGTCCGACAGAGCCCGACAGGGCCCAGTAGAGCCCGACAGAGCCCGACAGAGCCCGACAGGGCCCGACAGGGCCCGACAGGGCCCAGTAGAGCCCGATAGAGCCCGACAGAGCCCGACAGGGCCCGACAGGGCCCGACAGAGTCCGACAGAGCCCGACAGGGCCCAGTAGAGCCCGACAGAGCCCGACAGAGCCCGACAGGGCCCGACAGAGCCCGACAGAGCCCTACAGGGCCCGACAGGGCCCGACAGAGCCCGACAGGGCCCGATAGAGCCCGACAGGGCCCGACAGACCCCGACAGGGCCCGACAGAGCCCGACAGAGCCCGACAGGGCCCAGTAGAGCCCGACAGAGCCCAGTAGAGCCCAGTAGAGCCCGACAGAGCTCGACAGGGCCCGACAGGGCCCGACAGGGCCCAGTAGAGCCCGACAGAGCCCGACAGGGCCCGACAGAGCCCGACAGAGCCCGACAGGGCCCAGTAGAGCCCGACAGAGCCCGACAGAGCCCGACAGAGCCCGACAGAGCCCGACAGGGCCCGATAGGGCCCGACAGGGCCCGACAGAGCCCGACAGGGCCCGACAGAGCCCGACAGAGCCCGACAGAGCCCGACAGGGCCCCACAGAGCCCGAAAGAGCCCGACAGGGCCCAGTAGAGCCCGACAGAGCCCGACAGAGCCCGACAGAGCCCGACAGGGCCCGACAGAGCCCGACAGAGCCCGACAGAGCCCGACAGCGCCCGACAGGGCCCAGTAGAGCCCGACAGAGCCCGACAGAGCCCGACAGAGCCCGACAGGGCCCGACAGAGCCCGACAGAGCCCGACAGGGCCCAGTAGAGCCCGACAGAGCCCAACAGGGCCCGACAGAGCCCGACAGAGCCCGACAGAGCCCGACAGGGCCCAGTAGAGCCCGACAGAGCCCGACAGAGCCCGACAGAGCCCGACAGGGCCCGACAGAGCCCGACAGGGCCCGACAGAGCCCGACAGAGCCCGACAGGGCCCAGTAGAGCCCGACAGAGCCCGACAGAGCCCGACAGAGCCCAGTAGAGCCCGACAGGGCCCGACAGAGCCCGACAGAGCCCGACAGAGCCCGACAGCGCCCGACAGGGCCCAGTAGAGCCCGACAGAGACCGACAGAGCCCGACAGAGCCCGACAGGGCCCGACAGAGCCCGACAGAGCCCGACAGGGCCCAGTAGAACCCGACAGAGCCCAACAGGGCCCGACAGAGCCCGACAGAGCCCGACAGAGCCCGACAGGGCCCAGTAGAGCCCGACAGAGCCCGACAGAGCCCGACAGAGCCCGACAGAGCCCGACAGGGCCCGACAGAGCCCGACAGAGCCCGACAGGGCCCGACTAGAGCCCGAAAGGGCCCGACAGGGCCCGACAGAGCCCGACAGAGCCCGACAGGGCCCGACAGGGCCCGACAGGGCCCAGTAGAGCCCGACAGAGCCCGATAGAGCCCGACAGGGCCCGACAGGGCCCAGTAGAGCCCGACAGAGCCCGACAGAGCCCAGTAGAGCCCAGTAGAGCCCGACAGAGCCCGACAGAGCCCGACAGAGCCCGACAGGGCCCGACAGAGCCCGACAGAGCCCGACAGGGCCCGACAGGGCCCGACAGGGCCCAGTAGAGCCCGAAAGAGCCCGACAGAGCCCAGTAGAGCCCAGTAGAGCCCGACAGGGCCCGACAGGGCCCGACAGGGCCCATTAGAGCCCGACAGAGCCCGACAGAGCCTGACAGAGCCCGACAGGGCCCGACAGGGCCCGACAGAGTCCGACAGAGCCCGACAGGGCCCAGTAGAGCCCGACAGAGCCCGACAGAGCCCGACAGGGCCCGACAGGGCCCGACAGGGCCCAGTAGAGCCCGATAGAGCCCGACAGAGCCCGACAGGGCCCGACAGGGCCCGACAGAGTCCGACAGAGCCCGACAGGGCCCAGTAGAGCCCGACAGAGCCCGACAGAGCCCGACAGGGCCCGACAGAGCCCGACAGAGCCCTACAGGGCCCGACAGGGCCCGACAGAGCCCGACAGGGCCCGATAGAGCCCGACAGGGCCCGACAGACCCCGACAGGGCACGACAGAGCCCGACAGAGCCCGACAGGGCCCGACAGAGCCCGACAGAGCCCGACAGGGCCCAGTAGAGCCCGACAGAGCCCAGTAGAGCCCAGTAGAGCCCGACAGAGCTCGACAGGGCCCGACAGGGCCCGACAGGGCCCAGTAGAGCCCGACAGAGCCCGACAGGGCCCGACAGAGCCCGACAGAGCCCGACAGGGCCCAGTAGAGCCCGACAGAGCCCGACAGAGCCCGACAGGGCCCGACAGAGCCCGACAGGGCCCGACAGGGCCCGACAGGGCCCGACAGAGCCCGACAGGGCCCGACAGAGCCCGACAGAGCCCGACAGAGCCCGACAGGGCCCCACAGAGCCCGAAAGAGCCCGACAAAGCCCAGTAGAGCCCGACAGAGACCGACAGAGCCCGACAGAGCCCGACAGAGACCAGTAGAGCCCGACAGAGCCCGACAGAGCCCGACAGAGCCCGACAGGGCCTGACAGGGCCCGACAGAGCCCGACAGAGCCCGACAGGGCCCAGTAGAGCCCGACAGAGCCCGACAGAGCCCGACAGAGCCCGACAGAGCCCGACAGAACCCGACAGGGCCCAGTAGAGCCCGACAGAGCCCGACAGGGCCCGACAGAGCCCGACAGAGCCCGACAGAGCCCGACAGCGCCCGACAGGGCCCAGTAGAGCCCGACAGAGCCCGACAGAGCCCGACAGGGCCCGACAGAGCCCGACAGAGCCTGACAGGGCCCGACAGGGCCCAGTAGAGCCCGACAGAGCCCGACAGGGCCCGATAGGGCCCGACAGGGCCCAGTAGAGCCCGATAGAGCCCGACAGAGCCCGATAGAGCCCGACAGGGCCCGACAGAGCCCGACAGAGCCCGACAGGGCCCGACAGGGCCCGACAGAGCCCGACAGGGCCCGATAGAGCCCGACAGGGCCCGACAGAGCCCGACAGACCCCGACAGGGCACGACAGAGCCCGACAGAGCCCGACAGGGCCCGACAGAGCCCGACAGAGCCCGACAGGGCCCCACAGAGCCCGAAAGAGCCCGACAAAGCCCAGTAGAGCCCGACAGAGCCCGACAGAGCCCGACAGAGCCCGACAGGGCCCAGTAGAGCGCGACAGAGCCCGACACAGCCCGACAGAGCCCGACAAGGCCCAACAGGGCCCGACAGAGCCCGACAGAGCCCGACAGGGCCCAGTAGAGCCCGACAGAGCCCGACAGAGCCCGACAGAGCCCGACAGAGCCCAGTAGAGCCCGACAGAGCCCGACAGAGCCCGACAGGGCCCGACAGGGCCCGACAGAGCCCGACAGGGCCCGACAGGGCCCGACAGAGCCCAGTAGAGCCCGACAGAGCCCGACAGAGCCCGACAGAGCCCGACAGGGCCCGACAGGGCCCGACAGGGCCCAGTAGAGCCCGACAGAGCCCGACAGAGCCCGACAGAGCCCGACAGAGCCCGACAAGGCAGACAGAGCCAGACAGGGCCCGACAGGGCCCGACAGAGCCCAGTAGAGCCCGACAGAGCCCGACAGAGCCCGATAGAGCCCGACAGGGCCCGACAGATCCCAGTAGAGCCCGACAGAGCCCGACAGAGCCCGACAGAGCCCAGTAGAGCCCAGTAGAGCCCGACAGAGCCCGACACAGCCCGACAGAGCCCGACAGAGCCCGACAGGGCCCGACAGGCCCCGACAGAGCCCAGTAGAGGCCGACAGAACCGAGAGGGCCCGACAGAGCCCGACAGAACCCGACAGGGCCCAGTAGAGCCCGACAGAGCCCGACAGAGCCCGACAGAGCCCGACAGGGCCCGACAGAGCTCGACAGAGCCCGACAGAGCCCGACAGGGCCCGACAGAGCCCGACAGAGCCCGACAGGGCCCAGTAGAGCCCGACAGAGCCCGACAGAGCCCGACAGAGCCCGACAGAGCCCAGTAGAGCCCGACAGGGCCCGACAGAGCCCGACAGAGCCCGACAGAGCCCGACAGCGCCCGACAGGGCCCAGTAGAGCCCGACAGAGCCCGACAGAGCGCGACAGGGCCCGACAGAGCCCGACAGAGCCCGACAGGGCCCAGTAGAGCCCCACAGAGCCCAACAGGGCCCGACAGAGCCCGACAGAGCCCGACAGAGCCCGACAGGGCCCAGTAGAGCCCGACAGAGCCCGACAGAGCCCGACAGAGCCCGACAGAGCCCGACAGGGCCCGACAGAGCCCGACAGAGCCCGACAGGGCCCGACAGAGCCCGACAGGGCCCGACAGGGCCCGACAGAGCCCGACAGGGCCCGACAGAGCCCGACAGGGCCCAGTAGAGCCCGACAGAGCCCGATAGAGCCCGACAGGGCCCGACAGGGCCCAGTAGAGCCCGACAGAGCCCGACAGAGCCCAGTAGAGCCCAGTAGAGCCCGACAGAGCCCGACAGAGCCCGACAGAGCCCGACAGGGCCCGACAGGGCCCGACAGAGCCCGACAGGGCCCAGTAGAGCCCGAAAGAGCCCGACAGAGCCCAGTAGAGCCCAGTAGAGCCCGACAGAGCCCGACAGAGCCTGACAGAGCCCGACAGGGCCCGACAGGGCCCGACAGAGTCCGACAGAGCCCGACAGGGCCCAGTAGAGCCCGACAGAGCCCGACAGGGCCCGACAGGGCCCGACAGGTCCCGACAGGGCCCGACAGGGCCCGACAGAGCCCGACAGGGCCCGATAGAGCCCGACAGGGCCCGACAGAGCCCGACAGACCCCGACAGGGCACGACAGAGCCCGACAGAGCCCGACAGGGCCCGACAGAGCCCGACAGAGCCCGACAGAGCCCGACAGGGCCCAGTAGAGCCTGACAGGGCCCAGTAGAGCCCAGTAGAGCCCGACAGAGCCCGACAGAGCCCGACAGAGCTCGACAGGGCCCGACAGGGCCCGACAGGGCCCAGTAGAGCCCGACAGAGCCCGACAGGGCCCGACAGAGCCCGACAGAGCCCGACAGGGCCCGACAGAGCCCGACAGAGCCCGACAGAGCCCGACAGAGCCCGACAGGGCCCGACAGGGCCCGACAGAGCCCGACAGGGCCCGACAGAGCCCGACAGAGCCCGACAGGGCCCCACAGAGCCCGAAAGAGCCCGACAAAGCCCAGTAGAGCCCGACAGAGCCCGACAGAGCCCGACAGGGCCCAGTAGAGCCCGACAGAGCCCGACAGAGCCCGACAGGGCCCGACAGGGCCCGACAGAGCCCGACAGAGCCCGACAGGGCCCAGTAGAGCCCGACAGAGCCCGACAGAGCCCGACAGAGCCCGACAGAGCCCAGTAGAGCCCGACAGAGCCCGACAGAGCCCGACAGGGCCCGACAGGGCCCGACAGAGCCCGACAGGGCCCGACAGGGCCCGACAGAGCCCAGTAGAGCCCGACAGAGCCCGACAGAGCCCGACAGAGCCCGACAGGGCCCGACAGAGCCCGACAGAGCCCGACAGAGCCCGACAGGGCCCGACAGGGCCCGACAGAGCCCGACAGGGCCCGACAGGGCCCGACAGGGCCCGACAGAGCCCAGTAGAGCCCGACAGAGCCCGACAGAGCCCGATAGAGCCCGACAGGGCCCGACAGGGCCCAGTAGAGCCCGACAGAGCCCGACAGAGCCCGACAGAGCCCGACAGAGCCCGACAGGGCCCGACAGAGCCCGACAGGGCCCGACAGAGCCCGACAGGGCCCGACACAGCCCGACAGAGCCCGACAGAGCCCGACAGGGCCCGACAGAGCCCGACAGAGCCCGACAGAGCCCGACAGGGCCCGACAGAGACCGACAGAGCCCGACAGAGCCCGACAGGGCCCAGTAGAGCCCGACAGAGCCCGACAGAGCCCGACAGAACCCGACAGGGCCCAGTAGAGCCCGACAGAGCCCGACAGGGCCCGACAGAGCCCGACAGAGCCCGACAGAGCCCGACAGCGCCCGACAGGGCCCAGTAGAGCCCGACAGAGCCCGACAGAGCCCGACAGGGCCCGACAGAGCCCGACAGAGCCTGACAGGGCCCGACAGGGCCCAGTAGAGCCCCACAGAGCCCGACAGGGCCCGACAGAGCCCGACAGAGCCCGACAGAGCCCGACAGGGCCCAGTAGAGCCCGACAGAGCCCGACAGAGCCCGACAGAGCCCGACAGGGCCCGACAGAGCCCGACAGGGCCCGACAGAGCCCGACAGAGCCCGACAGGGCCCAGTAGAGCCCGACAGAGCCCGACAGAGCCCGACAGAGCCCGACAGAGCCCAGTAGAGCCCGAGAGAGCCCGACAGAGCCCGACAGAGGCCGACAGGGCCCGACAGGGCCCGACAGAGCCCGACAGGGCCCGACAGAGCCCAGTAGAGCCCGACAGAGCCCGACAGGGCCCGACAGGGCCCGACAGAGCCCGACAGGGCCCAGTAGAGCCCGACAGAGCCCGATAGAGCCCGACAGGGCCCGACAGAGCCCGACAGAGCCCGACAGGGCCCGACAGGGCCCGACAGGGCCCAGTAGAGCCCGACAGAGCCCGACAGAGCCCAGTAGAGCCCAGTAGAGCCCGACAGAGCCCGACAGAGCCCGACAGAGCCCGACAGGGCCCGACAGAGCCCGACAGAGCCCGACAGGGCCCGACAGGGCCCAGTAGAGCCCGACAGAGCCCGACAGAGCCCAGTAGAGCCCAGTAGAGCCCGACAGAGCCCGACAGGGCCCGATAGGGCCCATTAGAGCCCGACAGAGCCCGACAGAGCCTGACAGAGCCCGACAGGGCCCGACAGGGCCCGACAGAGCCCGACAGAGCCCGACAGAGCCCGACAGAGCCCGACAGGGCCCGACAGAGCCCGACAGGGCCCGACAGAGCCCGACAGAGCCCGACAGGGCCCGACAGGGCCCGACAGAGCCCGACAGGGCCCACTAGAGCCCGACAGAGCCCGACAGAGCCCGACAGAGCCCGACAGAGCCCGACAGGGCCCGACAGAGCCCGACAGGGCCCGACACAGCCCGACAGAGCCCGACAGAGCCCGACAGGGCCCGACAGAGCCCGACAGAGCCCGACAGAGCCCGACAGGGCCCGACAGAGACCGACAGAGCCCGACAGAGCCCGACAGGGCCCAGTAGAGCCCGACAGAGCCCGACAGAGCCCGACAGAACCCGACAGGGCCCAGTAGAGCCCGACAGAGCCCGACAGGGCCCGACAGAGCCCGACAGAGCCCGACAGAGCCCGACAGCGCCCGACAGGGCCCAGTAGAGCCCGACAGAGCCCGACAGAGCCCGACAGGGCCCGACAGAGCCCGACAGAGCCTGACAGGGCCCGACAGGGCCCAGTAGAGCCCCACAGAGCCCGACAGGGCCCGACAGAGCCCGACAGAGCCCGACAGAGCCCGACAGGGCCCAGTAGAGCCCGACAGAGCCCGACAGAGCCCGACAGAGCCCGACAGGGCCCAGTAGAGCCCGACAGAGCCCGACAGAGCCCGACAGAACCCGACAGGGCCCAGTAGAGCCCAGTAGAGCCCAGTAGAGCCCGACAGAGCCCGACAGAGCCCGACAGAGCCCGACAGGGCCCGACAGGGCCCGACAGGGCCCAGTAGAGCCCGACAGAGCCTGACAGGGCCCGACAGAGCCCGACAGAGCCCGACAGGGCCCGACAGAGCCCGACAGAGCCCGACAGGGCCCGACAGGGCCCGACAGAGCCCGACAGAGCCCGACAGGGCCCAACAGAGCCCGACAGAGCCCGACAGGGCCCGACAGGGCCCGACAGAGCCCGACAGGGCCCGACAGAGCCCGACAGAGCCCGACAGAGCCCGACAGGGCCCCACAGAGCCCGAAAGAGCCCGACAGGGCCCAGTAGAGCCCGACAGAGCCCGACAGAGCCCGACAGAGCCCGACAGAGCCCAGTAGAGCCCGACAGAGCCCGACAGAGCCCGACAGGGCCCGACAGGGCCCGACAGAGCCCGACAGAGCCCGACAGAGCCCGACAGGGCCCAGTAGAGCCCGATAGAGCCCGACAGAGCCCGACAGAGCCCGACAGAGCCCAGTAGAGCCCGACAGAGCCCGACAGAGCCCGACAGGGCCCGACAGGGCCCAGTAGAGCCCGACAGAGCCCAACAGGGCCCGACAGAGCCCGACAGAGCCCGACAGAGCCCGACAGGGCCCAGTAGAGCCCGACAGAGCCCGACAGAGCCCGACAGAGCCCGACAGGGCCCGACAGAGCCCGACAGGGCCCGACAGGGCCCGACAGAGCCCGACAGAGCCCGACAGGGCCCAGTAGAGCCCGACAGAGCCCAGTAGAGCCCGACAGAGCCCGACAGAGCCCAGTAGAGCCCGACAGAGCCCGACAGAGCCCGACAGAGGCCGACAGGGCCCGACAGGGCCCGACAGAGCCCGACAGGGCCCGACAGAGCCCAGTAGAGCCCGACAGAGCCCGACAGGGCCCGACAGGGCCCGACAGAGCCCGACAGGGCCCAGTAGAGCCCGACAGAGCCCGATAGAGCCCGACAGGGCCCGACAGAGCCCGACAGAGCCCGACAGGGCCCGACAGGGCCCGACAGGGCCCGACAGAGCCCGACAGGGCCCAGTAGAGCCCGACAGAGCCCGACAGAGCCCAGTAGAGCCCAGTAGAGCCCGACAGAGCCCGACAGAGCCCGACAGAGCCCGACAGGGCCCGACAGAGCCCGACAGAGCCCGACAGGGCCCGACAGGGCCCGACAGAGCCCGACAGGGCCCGACAGGGCCCAGTAGAGCCCGACAGAGCCCGACAGAGCCCAGTAGAGCCCAGTAGAGCCCGACAGGGCCCGACAGGGCCCGACAGGGCCCATTAGAGCCCGACAGAGCCCGACAGAGCCTGACAGAGCCCGACAGGGCCCGACAGGGCCCGACAGAGCCCGACAGAGCCCGACAGAGCCCGACAGAGCCCGACAGGGCCCGACAGAGCCCGACAGGGCCCGACAGAGCCCGACAGAGCCCGACAGGACCCGACAGGGCCCGACAGAGCCCGACAGGGCCCAGTAGAGCCCGACAGAGCCCGACAGAGCCCGACAGAGCCCGACAGAGCCCGACAGAGCCCAGTAGAGCCCGACAGAGCCCGACAGAGCCCGACAGGGCCCGACAGGGCCCGACAGAGCCCGACAGAGCCCGACAGAGCCCGACAGGGCCCGACAGAGCCCGACAGGGCCCAGTAGAGCCCGACAGAGCCCGATAGAGCCCGACAGGGCCCGACAGGGCCCATTAGAGCCCGACAGAGCCCGACAGAGCCCGACAGAGCCCGACAGAGCCCGACAGGGCCCATTAGAGCCCGACAGGGCCCGACAGGGCCCGACAGAGCCCGACAGAGCCCAACAGGGCCCGATAGAGCCCGACAGGGCCCGACAGAGCCCGACAGAGCCCGACAGGGCCCGACAGGGCCCGACAGAGCCCGACAGGGCCCGACAGGGCCCGACAGGGCCCGACAGAGCCCAGTAGAGCCCGACAGAGCCCGACAGAGCCCGATAGAGCCCGACAGGGCCCGACAGGGCCCAGTAGAGCCCGACAGAGCCCGACAGAGCCCGACAGGGCCCGACAGGGCCCGACAGAGCCCGACAGAGCCCGACAGGGCCCAGTAGAGCCCGACAGAGCCCGACAGAGCCCGACAGAGCCCGACAGAGCCCAGTAGAGCCCGACAGAGCCCGACAGAGCCCGACAGGGCCCGACAGGGCCCGACAGAGCCCGACAGGGCCCGACAGGGCCCGACAGAGCCCAGTAGAGCCCGACAGAGCCCGACAGAGCCCGACAGAGCCCGACAGGGCCCGACAGAGCCCGACAGAGCCCGACAGAGCCCGACAGGGCCCGACAGGGCCCGACAGAGCCCGACAGGGCCCGACAGGGCCCGACAGGGCCCGACAGAGCCCAGTAGAGCCCGACAGAGCCCGACAGAGCCCGATAGAGCCCGACAGGGCCCGACAGGGCCCAGTAGAGCCCGACAGAGCCCGACAGAGCCCGACAGAGCCCGACAGAGCCCGACAGGGCCCGACAGAGCCCGACAGGGCCCGACAGAGCCCGACAGGGCCCGACACAGCCCGACAGAGCCCGACAGAGCCCGACAGGGCCCGACAGAGCCCGACAGAGCCCGACAGAGCCCGACAGGGCCCGACAGAGACCGACAGAGCCCGACAGAGCCCGACAGGGCCCAGTAGAGCCCGACAGAGCCCGACAGAGCCCGACAGAGACCGACAGAGCCCGACAGAGCCCGACAGGGCCCGACAGAGCCCGACAGAGCCCGACAGAGCCCGACAGGGCCCGACAGGGCCCGACAGAGCCCGACAGGGCCCGACAGGGCCCGACAGGGCCCGACAGAGCCCAGTAGAGCCCGACAGAGCCCGACAGAGCCCGATAGAGCCCGACAGGGCCCGACAGGGCCCAGTAGAGCCCGACAGAGCCCGACAGAGCCCGACAGAGCCCGACAGAGCCCGACAGAGCCCGACAGGGCCCGACAGAGCCCGACAGGGCCCGACAGAGCCCGACAGGGCCCGACACAGCCCGACAGAGCCCGACAGAGCCCGACAGGGCCCGACAGAGCCCGACAGAGCCCGACAGAGCCCGACAGGGCCCGACAGAGACCGACAGAGCCCGACAGAGCCCGACAGGGCCCAGTAGAGCCCGACAGAGCCCGACAGAGCCCGACAGAACCCGACAGGGCCCAGTAGAGCCCGACAGAGCCCGACAGGGCCCGACAGAGCCCGACAGAGCCCGACAGAGCCCGACAGCGCCCGACAGGGCCCAGTAGAGCCCGACAGAGCCCGACAGAGCCCGACAGGGCCCGACAGAGCCCGACAGAGCCTGACAGGGCCCGACAGGGCCCAGTAGAGCCCCACAGAGCCCGACAGGGCCCGACAGAGCCCGACAGAGCCCGACAGAGCCCGACAGGGCCCAGTAGAGCCCGACAGAGCCCGACAGAGCCCGACAGAGCCCGACAGGGCCCGACAGAGCCCGACAGGGCCCGACAGAGCCCGACAGAGCCCGACAGGGCCCAGTAGAGCCCGACAGAGCCCGACAGAGCCCGACAGAGCCCAGTAGAGCCCGACAGAGCCCGACAGAGCCCGACAGAGGCCGACAGGGCCCGACAGGGCCCGACAGAGCCCGACAGGGCCCGACAGAGCCCAGTAGAGCCCGACAGAGCCCGACAGGGCCCGACAGGGCCCGACAGAGCCCGACAGGGCCCAGTAGAGCCCGACAGAGCCCGATAGAGCCCGACAGGGCCCGACAGAGCCCGACAGAGCCCGACAGGGCCCGACAGGGCCCGACAGGGCCCGACAGAGCCCGACAGGGCCCAGTAGAGCCCGACAGAGCCCGACAGAGCCCAGTAGAGCCCAGTAGAGCCCGACAGAGCCCGACAGAGCCCGACAGAGCCCGACAGGGCCCGACAGAGCCCGACAGAGCCCGACAGGGCCCGACAGGGCCCAGTAGAGCCCGACAGAGCCCGACAGAGCCCAGTAGAGCCCAGTAGAGCCCGACAGAGCCCGACAGGGCCCGATAGGGCCCATTAGAGCCCGACAGAGCCCGACAGAGCCTGACAGAGCCCGACAGGGCCCGACAGGGCCCGACAGAGCCCGACAGAGCCCGACAGAGCCCGACAGAGCCCGACAGGGCCCGACAGAGCCCGACAGGGCCCGACAGAGCCCGACAGAGCCCGACAGGGCCCGACAGGGCCCGACAGAGCCCGACAGGGCCCACTAGAGCCCGACAGAGCCCGACAGAGCCCGACAGAGCCCGACAGAGCCCGACAGGGCCCGACAGAGCCCGACAGGGCCCGACACAGCCCGACAGAGCCCGACAGAGCCCGACAGGGCCCGACAGAGCCCGACAGAGCCCGACAGAGCCCGACAGGGCCCGACAGAGACCGACAGAGCCCGACAGAGCCCGACAGGGCCCAGTAGAGCCCGACAGAGCCCGACAGAGCCCGACAGAACCCGACAGGGCCCAGTAGAGCCCGACAGAGCCCGACAGGGCCCGACAGAGCCCGACAGAGCCCGACAGAGCCCGACAGCGCCCGACAGGGCCCAGTAGAGCCCGACAGAGCCCGACAGAGCCCGACAGGGCCCGACAGAGCCCGACAGAGCCTGACAGGGCCGACAGGGCCCAGTAGAGCCCCACAGAGCCCGACAGGGCCCGACAGAGCCCGACAGAGCCCGACAGAGCCCGACAGGGCCCAGTAGAGCCCGACAGAGCCTGACAGGGCCCGACAGAGCCCGACAGAGCCCGACAGGGCCCGACAGAGCCCGACAGAGCCCGACAGGGCCCGACAGGGCCCGACAGAGCCCGACAGAGCCCGACAGGGCCCGACAGAGCCCGACAGAGCCCGACAGGGCCCGACAGGGCCCGACAGAGCCCGACAGGGCCCGACAGAGGCCGACAGAGCCCGACAGAGCCCGACAGGGCCCCACAGAGCCCGAAAGAGCCCGACAGGGCCCAGTAGAGCCCGACAGAGCCCGACAGAGCCCGACAGAGCCCGACAGAGCCCAGTAGAGCCCGACAGAGCCCGACAGAGCCCGACAGGGCCCGACAGGGCCCGACAGAGCCCGACAGAGCCCGACAGAGCCCGACAGGGCCCAGTAGAGCCCGATAGAGCCCGACAGAGCCCGACAGAGCCCGACAGAGCCCAGTAGAGCCCGACAGAGCCCGACAGAGCCCGACAGGGCCCGACAGGGCCCAGTAGAGCCCGACAGAGCCCAACAGGGCCCGACAGAGCCCGACAGAGCCCGACAGAGCCCGACAGGGCCCAGTAGAGCCCGACAGAGCCCGACAGAGCCCGACAGAGCCCGACAGGGCCCGACAGAGCCCGACAGGGCCCGACAGGGCCCGACAGAGCCCGACAGAGCCCGACAGGGCCCAGTAGAGCCCGACAGAGCCCAGTAGAGCCCGACAGAGCCCGACAGAGCCCAGTAGAGCCCGACAGAGCCCGACAGAGCCCGACAGAGGCCGACAGGGCCCGACAGGGCCCGACAGAGCCCGACAGGGCCCGACAGAGCCCAGTAGAGCCCGACAGAGCCCGACAGGGCCCGACAGGGCCCGACAGAGCCCGACAGGGCCCAGTAGAGCCCGACAGAGCCCGATAGAGCCCGACAGGGCCCGACAGAGCCCGACAGAGCCCGACAGGGCCCGACAGGGCCCGACAGGGCCCGACAGAGCCCGACAGGGCCCAGTAGAGCCCGACAGAGCCCGACAGAGCCCAGTAGAGCCCAGTAGAGCCCGACAGAGCCCGACAGAGCCCGACAGAGCCCGACAGGGCCCGACAGAGCCCGACAGAGCCCGACAGGGCCCGACAGGGCCCGACAGAGCCCGACAGGGCCCGACAGGGCCCAGTAGAGCCCGACAGAGCCCGACAGAGCCCAGTAGAGCCCAGTAGAGCCCGACAGGGCCCGACAGGGCCCGACAGGGCCCATTAGAGCCCGACAGAGCCCGACAGAGCCTGACAGAGCCCGACAGGGCCCGACAGGGCCCGACAGAGCCCGACAGAGCCCGACAGAGCCCGACAGGGCCCGACAGAGCCCGACAGGGCCCGACAGAGCCGACAGAGCCCGACAGGGCCCGACAGGGCCCGACAGAGCCCGACAGGGCCCAGTAGAGCCCGACAGAGCCCGACAGAGCCCGACAGAGCCCGACAGAGCCCGACAGAGCCCAGTAGAGCCCGACAGAGCCCGACAGAGCCCGACAGGGCCCGACAGGGCCCGACAGAGCCCGACAGAGCCCGACAGAGCCCGACAGGGCCCGACAGAGCCGACAGGGCCCAGTAGAGGCCCGACAGAGCCCGATAGAGCCCGACAGGGCCCGACAGGGCCCATTAGAGCCCGACAGAGCCCGACAGAGCCCGACAGAGCCCGACAGAGCCCGACAGAGCCCGACAGGGCCCATTAGAGCCCGACAGGGCCCGACAGGGCCCAACAGAGCCCGACAGAGCCCGACAGGGCCCGATAGAGCCCGACAGGGCCCGACAGAGCCCGACAGAGCCCGACAGGGCACGACAGGGCCCGACAGAGCCCGACAGAGCCCGACAGGGCCCAGTAGAGCCCGACAGAGCCCAGTAGAGCCCAGTAGAGCCCGACAGAGCCCGACAGAGCCCGACAGGGCCCGACAGGGCCCGACAGGGCCCATAAGAGCCCGACAGAGCCTGACAGGGCCCGACAGAGCCCGACAGAACCCGACAGGGCCCGACAGAGCCCGACAGAGCCCGACAGGGCCCGACAGGGCCCGACAGAGCCCGACAGAGCCCGACAGGGCCCGACAGAGCCCGACAGAGCCCGACAGGGCCCGACAGGGCCCGACAGAGCCCGACAGGGCCCGACAGAGCCCGACAGAGCCCGACAGAGCCCGACAGGGCCCCACAGAGCCCGAAAGAGCCCGACAGGGCCAGTAGAGCCCGACAGAGCCCGACAGAGCCCGACAGAGCCCGACAGGGCCCGACAGAGCCCGACAGGGCCCGACAGAGCCCGACAGAGCCCGACAGGGCCCAGTAGAGCCCGACAGAGCCCGACAGAGCCCGACAGAGCCCAGTAGAGCCCGACAGGGCCCGACAGAGCCCGACAGAGCCCGACAGAGCCCGACAGCGCCCGACAGGGCCCAGTAGAGCCCGACAGAGACCGACAGAGCCCAACAGAGCCCGACAGGGCCCGACAGAGCCCGACAGAGCCCGACAGGGCCCAGTAGAGCCCGACAGAGCCCAACAGGGCCCGACAGAGCCCGACAGAGCCCGACAGAGCCCGACAGGGCCCAGTAGAGCCCGACAGAGCCCGACAGAGCCCGACAGAGCCCGACAGGGCCCGACAGAGCCCGACAGAGCCCGACAGGGCCCGACTAGAGCCCGAAAGGGCCCGACAGGGCCGACAGAGCCCGACAGAGCCCGACAGGGCCCGACAGGGCCCGACAGGGCCCAGTAGAGCCCGACAGAGCCCGATAGAGCCCGACAGGGCCCGACAGGGCCCGACAGAGCCCGACAGGGCCCAGTAGAGCCCGACAGAGCCCGATAGAGCCCGACAGGGCCCGACAGAGCCCGACAGAGCCCGACAGGGCCCGACAGGGCCCGACAGGCCCGACAGAGCCCGACAGGGCCCAGTAGAGCCGACAGAGCCCGGACAGAGCCCAGTAGAGCCCAGTAGAGCCCGACAGAGCCCGACAGAGCCCGACAGAGCCCGACAGGGCCCGACAGAGCCCGACAGAGCCCGACAGGGCCCGACAGGGCCCAGTAGAGCCCGACAGAGCCCGACAGAGCCCAGTAGAGCCCAGTAGAGCCCGACAGAGCCCGACAGGGCCCGATAGGGCCCATTAGAGCCCGACAGAGCCCGACAGAGCCTGACAGAGCCCGACAGGGCCCGACAGGGCCCGACAGAGCCCGACAGAGCCCGACAGAGCCCGACAGAGCCGACAGGGCCCGACAGAGCCCGACAGGGCCCGACAGAGCCCGACAGAGCCCGACAGGGCCCGACAGGGCCCGACAGAGCCCGACAGGGCCCACTAGAGCCCGACAGAGCCCGACAGAGCCCGACAGAGCCCGACAGAGCCCGACAGGGCCCGACAGAGCCCGACAGGGCCCGACACAGCCCGACAGAGCCCGACAGAGCCGACAGGGCCCGACAGAGCCCGACAGAGCCCGACAGAGCCCGACAGGCCCGACAGAGACCGACAGAGCCCGACAGAGCCCGACAGGGCCCAGTAGAGCCCGACAGAGCCCGACAGAGCCCGACAGAACCCGACAGGGCCCAGTAGAGCCCGACAGAGCCCGACAGGGCCCGACAGAGCCCGACAGAGCCCGACAGAGCCCGACAGCGCCCGACAGGGCCCAGTAGAGCCCGACAGAGCCCGACAGAGCCCGACAGGGCCCGACAGAGCCCGACAGAGCCTGACAGGGCCCGACAGGGCCCAGTAGAGCCCCACAGAGCCCGACAGGGCCGACAGAGCCCGACAGAGCCCGACAGAGCCCGACAGGGCCCAGTAGAGCCCGACAGAGCCCGACAGAGCCCGACAGAGCCCGACAGGGCCCAGTAGAGCCCGACAGAGCCCGACAGAGCCCGACAGAACCCGACAGGGCCCAGTAGAGCCCAGTAGAGCCCAGTAGAGCCCGACAGAGCCCGACAGAGCCCGACAGAGCCCGACAGGGCCCGACAGGGCCCGACAGGGCCCAGTAGAGCCCGACAGAGCCTGACAGGGCCCGACAGAGCCCGACAGAGCCCGACAGGGCCCGACAGAGCCCGACAGAGCCCGACAGGGCCCGACAGGGCCCGACAGAGCTCGACAGAGCCCGACAGGGCCCGACAGAGCCCGACAGAGCCCGACAGGGCCCGACAGGGCCCGACAGAGCCCGACAGGGCCCGACAGAGCCCGACAGAGCCCGACAGAGCCCGACAGGGCCCCACAGAGCCCGAAAGAGCCCGACAGGGCCCAGTAGAGCCCGACAGAGCCCGACAGAGCCCGACAGAGCCCGACAGAGCCCAGTAGAGCCCGACAGAGCCCGACAGAGCCCGACAGGGCCCGACAGGGCCCGACAGAGCCCGACAGAGCCCGACAGAGCCCGACAGGGCCCAGTAGAGCCCGATAGAGCCCGACAGAGCCCGACAGAGCCCGACAGAGCCCAGTAGAGCCCGACAGAGCCCGACAGAGCCCGACAGGGCCCGACAGGGCCCAGTAGAGCCCGACAGAGCCCAACAGGGCCCGACAGAGCCCGACAGAGCCCGACAGAGCCCGACAGGGCCCAGTAGAGCCCGACAGAGCCCGACAGAGCCCGACAGAGCCCGACAGGGCCCGACAGAGCCCGACAGGGCCCGACAGGGCCCGACAGAGCCCGACAGAGCCCGACAGGGCCCAGTAGAGCCCGACAGAGCCCAGTAGAGCCCGACAGAGCCCGACAGAGCCCAGTAGAGCCCGACAGAGCCCGACAGAGCCCGACAGAGGCCGACAGGGCCCGACAGGGCCCGACAGAGCCCGACAGGGCCCGACAGAGCCAGTAGAGCCCGACAGAGCCCGACAGGGCCCGACAGGGCCCGACAGAGCCCAACAGGGCCCAGTAGAGCCGACAGAGCCCGATAGAGCCCGACAGGGCCCGACAGAGCCCGACAGAGCCCGACAGGGCCCGACAGGGCCCGACAGGGCCCGACAGAGCCCGACAGGGCCCAGTAGAGCCCGACAGAGGCCCGACAGAGCCCAGTAGAGCCCAGTAGAGCCCGACAGATCCCGACAGAGCCCGACAGAGCCCGACAGGGCCCGACAGAGCCCGACAGAGCCCGACAGGGCCCGACAGGGCCCGACAGAGCCCGACAGGGCCCGACAGGGCCCAGTAGAGCCCGACAGAGCCCGACAGAGCCCAGTAGAGCCCAGTAGAGCCCGACAGGGCCCGACAGGGCCCGACAGGGCCCATTAGAGCCCGACAGAGCCCGACAGAGCTGACAGAGCCAGACAGGGCCCGACAGGGCCCGAAAGAGCCGACAGAGCCCGACAGAGCCCGACAGAGCCCGACAGGGCCCGACAGAGCCCGACAGGGCCCGACAGAGCCCGACAGAGCCCGACAGGGCCCGACAGGGCCCGACAGAGCCAGACAGGGCCCAGTAGAGCCCGACAGAGCCCGACAGAGCCCGACAGAGCCCGACAGAGCCCGACAGAGCCCAGTAGAGCCCGACAGAGCCCGACAGAGCCCGACAGGGCCCGACAGGGCCCGACAGAGCCCGACAGAGCCCGACAGAGCCCGACAGGGCCCGACAGAGCCCGACAGGGCCCAGTAGAGCCCGACAGAGCCCGATAGAGCCCGACAGGGCCCGACAGGGCCCATTAGAGCCCGACAGAGCCCGACAGAGCCCGACAGAGCCCGACAGAGCCCGACAGAGCCCGACAGGGCCCATTAGAGCCCGACAGGGCCCGACAGGGCCCAACAGAGCCCGACAGAGCCCGACAGGGCCGATAGAGCCCGACAGGGCCCGACAGAGCCCGACAGAGCCCGACAGGGCACGACAGAGCCCGACAGGGCACGACAGGGCCCGACAGAGCCCGACAGAGCCCGACAGGGCCCAGTAGAGCCCGACAGAGCCCAGTAGAGCCCAGTAGAGCCCGACAGAGCCCGACAGAGCCCGACAGGGCCCGACAGGGCCCGACAGGGCCCCAGTAGAGCCCGACAGAGCCTGACAGGGCCCGACAGAGCCCGACAGAACCCGACAGGGCCCGACAGAGCCCGACAGAGCCCGACAGGGCCCGACAGGGCCCGACAGAGCCCGACAGAGCCCGACAGGGCCCGACAGAGCCCGACAGAGCCCGACAGGGCCCGACAGGGCCCGACAGAGCCCGACAGGGCCCGACAGAGCCCGACAGAGCCCGACAGAGCCCGACAGGGCCCCACAGAGCCCGAAAGAGCCCGACAGGCCAGTAGAGCCCGACAGAGCCCGACAGAGCCCGACAGAGCCCGACAGAGCCCGACAGAGCCCGACAGGGCCCAGTAGAGCCCGACAGAGCCCGACAGAGCCCGACAGAGCCCGACAGGGCCCGACAGAGCCCGACAGGGCCCGACAGAGCCCGACAGAGCCCGACAGGGCCCAGTAGAGCCCGACAGAGCCCGACAGAGCCCGACAGAGCCCAGTAGAGCCCGACAGGGCCCGACAGAGCCCGACAGAGCCCGACAGAGCCCGACAGCGCCCGACAGGGCCCAGTAGAGCCCGACAGAGACCGACAGAGCCCGACAGAGCCCGACAGGGCCCGACAGAGCCCGACAGAGCCCGACAGGGCCCAGTAGAGCCCGACAGAGCCCAACAGGGCCCGACAGAGCCCGACAGAGCCCGACAGAGCCCGACAGGGCCCAGTAGAGCCCGACAGAGCCCGACAGAGCCCGACAGAGCCCGACAGGGCCCGACAGAGCCCGACAGAGCCCGACAGGGCCCGACTAGAGCCCGAAAGGGCCCGACAGGGCCCGACAGAGCCCGACAGAGCCCGACAGGGCCCGACAGGGCCCGACAGGGCCCAGTAGAGCCCGACAGAGCCCGATAGAGCCCGACAGGGCCCGACAGGGCCCGACAGAGCCCGACAGGGCCCAGTAGAGCCCGACAGAGCCCGATAGAGCCCGACAGGGCCCGACAGAGCCCGACAGAGCCCGACAGGCCCGACAGGGCCCGACAGGGCCCGACAGAGCCCGACAGGGCCCAGTAGAGCCCGACAGAGCCCGACAGAGCCCAGTAGAGCCCAGTAGAGCCCGACAGAGCCCGACAGAGCCGACAGAGCCCGACAGGGCCCAGTAGAGCGCGACAGAGCCCGACAGGGCCCGACAGGGCCCAGTAGAGCCCGACAGAGCCCGACAGAGCCCAGTAGAGCCCAGTAGAGCCCGACAGAGCCCGACAGGGCCCGATAGGGCCCATTAGAGCCCGACAGAGCCCGACAGAGCCTGACAGAGCCCGACAGGGCCCGACAGGCCCGACAGAGCCCGACAGAGCCCGACAGAGCCCGACAGAGCCCGACAGGGCCCGACAGAGCCCGACAGGGCCCGACAGAGCCCGACAGAGCCCGACAGGCCCGACAGGGCCCGACAGAGCCCGACAGGGCCCACTAGAGCCCGACAGAGCCCGACAGAGCCCGACAGAGCCCGACAGAGCCCGACAGGGCCCGACAGAGCCCGACAGGGCCCGACACAGCCCGACAGAGCCCGACAGAGCCCGACAGGGCCCGACAGAGCCCGACAGAGCCCGACAGAGCCCGACAGGCCCGACAGAGACCGACAGAGCCCGACAGAGCCCGACAGGGCCCAGTAGAGCCCGACAGAGCCCGACAGAGCCCGACAGAACCCGACAGGGCCCAGTAGAGCCCGACAGAGCCCGACAGGGCCCGACAGAGCCCGACAGAGCCCGACAGAGCCCGACAGCGCCCGACAGGGCCCAGTAGAGCCCGACAGAGCCCGACAGAGCCCGACAGGGCCCGACAGAGCCCGACAGAGCCTGACAGGGCCCGACAGGGCCCAGTAGAGCCCCACAGGCCCGACAGGGCCCACAGAGCCCGACAGAGCCCGACAGAGCCCGACAGGGCCCAGTAGAGCCCGACAGAGCCCGACAAGAGCCCGACAGAGCCCGACAGGCCCCAGTTAGAGCCCGACAGAGCCCGACAGAGCACGACAGAACCCGACAGGGCCCAGTAGAGCCCAGTAGAGCCCAGTAGAGCCCGACAGAGCCCGACAGAGCCCGACAGAGCCCGACAGGGCCCGACAGGGCCCGACAGGGCCCAGTAGAGCCCGACAGAGCCTGACAGGGCCCGACAGAGCCCGACAGAGCCCGACAGGGCCCGACAGAGCCCGACAGAGCCCGACAGGGCCCGACAGGGCCCGACAGAGGCCC
>NW_027017475.1:0-83252 GCF_036013445.1 Caloenas nicobarica | reverse complement strand
GGCTCTGTCGGGCTCTGTCGGGCCCTGTCGCGCTCTACTGGGGTCTGTCGGGCTCTGTCGGGCCCTGTCGGGCTCTGTCGGGCCCTGTCGGGCTCTGTCGGGCACTACTGGGCTCTGTCGGGCTCTGTCGGGCTCTGTCGGGCCCTGTCGGGCTCTGTCGGGCTCTGTCGGGCTCTGTCGGGCCCTGTCGGGCTCTGTCGGGCCCTGTCGGGCTCTGTCGGGCTCTACTGGGCTCCGTCGGGCTCTGTCGGGCCCTGTCGGGCCCTGTCGGGCTCTGTCGGGCTCTGTCGGGCTCTGTCGGGCCCTGTCGGGCTCTGTCGGGCTCTACTGGGAACTGTCGGGCCCTGTCGGGCCCTGTCGGGCTCTGTCGGGCCCTGTCGGGCCCTGTCGGGATCTGTCGGGCTCTGTCGGGCTCTACTGGGCTCTGTCGGGCTCTACTGGGCTCTACTAGGCCCTGTCGGGCTCTGTCGGGCTCTGTCGGGCTCTGTCGGGCCCTGTCGAGCTCTGTCGGGCTGTGTCGGGCCCTGTCGGGCCCTGTCAGGCTCTGTTGGTGTCTGTCGGGCTCTGTCGGGCTCTGTCGGGCTCTGTCGGGCTCTACTGTGCTCTGTCGGGCCCGGGCTCTGTCGGGCTCTGTCGGGCTCTGTCGGGCTCTCTCGGGCCCTGTCGGGCTCTACTGGGCTCTGTCGGGCTCTGTCGGGCCCTGTCGGGCTCTGTCGGGCTCTGTCGGGCTCTGTCGGGCTCTACTGGCCTCTGTCGGGCTCTGTCGGGCCCTGTAGGGCCCTGTCGGGCTCTGTCGGGCTCTGTCGGGCTCTACTGCGCCCTGTCGGGCCCTGTCGGGCTCTGTCGGGCTCTGTCGGGCTCTACTGGGCTCTGTCGGGCTCTGTCGGGCTCTGTCGGGCCCTGTCGCGCTCTGTCGGGCTCTGTCGGGCTCTGTCGGGCCCTGTCGGGCTCTGTCGGGCCCCGTCGGGCTCTGTCGGGCTCTACTGGGCTCCGTCGGGCTCCGTCGGGCCCTGTCGGGCTCTGTCGGGCTCTGTCGGGCTCTGTCGGGCCCTGTCGGGCTCTGTCGGGCTCTACTGGGAACTGTCGGGCCCTGTCGGGCCCTGTCGGGCTCTGTCGGGCCCTGTCGGGCCCTGTCGGGATCTGTCGGGCTCTGTCGGGCTCTACTGGGCTCTGTCGGGCCTTGTCGGGCCCTGTCGGGCTCTGTCGGGCCCTGTCGGGCTCTGTCGGGCCCTGTCGGGCTCTGTCGAGCTATGTCGGTCTCTGTCGGGCTCTGTCGGGCTCTACTGTTCCCTGTCGGGCCCTGTCGGGCCCTGTCGGTCTCTGTCGGGCTCTGTCGGGCTCTGTCGGGCCCTGTCGGGCCCTGTCGGGCTCTGTCGGGCTCTAGTGGGCTCTGTCGGCCCTGTCGGGCCCTGTCGGGCCCTGTCGGGCTCTGTCGGGCTCTGTCGGGCTCTGTCGGGCTCTGTCGGGCTCTACTGGGCTCTACTGTTCCCTGTCGGGCCCTGTCGGGCTCTGTCGGGCTCTCTCGGGCTCTGTCGGGCTCTGTCGGGCTCTACTGGGCCCTGTCGGGCTCTGTCGGGCTCTGTTGGGCTCTGTCGGGCTCTGTCGGGCCCTGTCGGGCCCTGTCGGGCTCTGTCGGGTTCTGTCGGGCTCTACTGGGCTCTGTCGGGCCCTGTCGGGACCTGTCGGGCTCTGTCGGGCTCTGTCGGGCTCTGTCGGGCTCTACTGGGCTCTGTCGGGCTCTACTGGGCTCTACTAGGCCCTGTCGGGCTCTGTCGGGCTCTGTCGGGCTCTGTCGGGCCCTGTCGGGCTCTGTCGGGCTGTGTCGGGCCCTGTCGGGCCCTGTCAGGCTCTGTTGGTGTCTGTCGGGCTCTGTCGGGCTCTGTCGGGCTCTACTGGGCTCTACTGTTCCCTGTCGGGCTCTGTCGGGCTCTGTCGGCCCTGTCGGGCCCTGTCGGGCCCTGTCGGGCCCTGTCGGGCTCTGTCGGGCTCTGTCGGGCTCTAGTGGGCTCTGTCGGGCTCTGTCGGGCCCTGTCGGGCCCTGTCGGGCTCTGTCGGGCTCTGTCGGGTTCTGTCGGGCTCTGTCGGGCTAAGTCGGGCTCTGTCGGGCTCTACTGGGCTCTACTGTTCCCTGTCGGGCCCTGTCGGGCTCTGTCGGGCTCTCTCGGGCTCTGTCGGGCTCTGTCGGGCTCTACTGGGCCCTGTCGGGCTCTGTCGGGCTCTGTTGGGCTCTGTCGGGCTCTGTCGGGCCCTGTCGGGCCCTGTCGGGCCCTGTCGGGTTCTGTCGGGTTCTGTCGGGCTCTGTCGGGCTCTGTCGGGCCCTGTCGGGCTCTGTCGGGCCCTGTCGGGCCCTGTCGGGCTCTGTCGGGCTCTGTCGGGCTCTGTCGGGCTCTGTCGGGCTCTACTGGGCTCTGTCGGGCTCTACTGGGCTCTACTAGGCCCTGTCGGGCTCTGTCGGGCTCTGTCGGGCTCTGTCGGCCCTGTCGGGCTCTGTCGGGCTGTGTCGGGCCCTGTCGGGCCCTGTCAGGCTCTGTTGGTGTCTGTCGGGCTCTGTCGGGCTCTGTCGGGCTCTGTCGGGCTCTACTGTGCTCTGTCGGGCTCTGTCGGGCCCTGTCGGGCTCTGTCGGGCTCTGTCGGGCTCTGTCGTGCTCTACTGGGCTCTGTCGGGCCCTGTCGGGCTCTACTGGGCTCTGTCGGGCTCTGTCGGGCCCTGTCGGGCTCTGTCGGGCTCTGTCGGGCTCTGTCGGGCTCTACTGGGCTCTGTCGGGCTCTGTCGGGCCCTGTAGGGCCCTGTCGGGCTCTGTCGGGCTCTGTCGGGCTCTACTGCGCCCTGTCGGGCCCTGTCGGGCTCTGTCAGGCTCTGTCGGGCTCTACTGGGCTCTGTCGGGCTCTGTCGGGCTCTGTCGGGCTCTGTCGGGCCCTGTCGCGCTCTACTGGGCTCTGTCGGGCCCTGTCGGGCCCTGTCGGGCTCTGTCGGGCCCTGTCGGGCTCTGTCGGGCTCTACTGGGCTCTGTCGGGCTCTGTCGGGCTCTGTCGGGCCCTGTCGGGCTCTGTCGGGCTCTGTCGGGCTCTGTCGGGCCCTGTCGGGCTCTGTCGGGCCCTGTCGGGCTCTGTCGGGCTCTACTGGGCTCCGTCGGGCTCTGTCGGGCCCTGTCGGGCCCTGTCGGGCTCTGTCGGGCTCTGTCGGGCTCTGTCGGGCCCTGTCGGGCTCTGTCGGGCTCTACTGGGAACTGTCGGGCCCTGTCGGGCCCTGTCGGGCTCTGTCGGGCTCTGTCGGGCTCTGTCGGGCTCTGTCGGGCTCTACTGGGCTCTACTGTTCCCTGTCGGGCCCTGTCGGGCTCTGTCGGGCTCTCTCGGGCTCTGTCGGGCTCTGTCGGGCTCTACTGGGCCCTGTCGGGCTCTGTCGGGCTCTGTTGGGCTCTGTCGGGCTCTGTCGGGCCCTGTCGGGCCCTGTCGGGCTCTGTCGGGTTCTGTCGGGCTCTACTGGGCTCTGTCGGGCCCTGTCGGGACCTGTCGGGCTCTGTCGGGCTCTGTCGGGCTCTGTCGGGCTCTACTGGGCTCTGTCGGGCTCTACTGGGCTCTACTAGGCCCTGTCGGGCTCTGTCGGGCTCTGTCGGGCTCTGTCGGGCCCTGTCGGGCTCTGTCGGGCTGTGTCGGGCCCTGTCGGGCCCTGTCAGGCTCTGTTGGTGTCTGTCGGGCTCTGTCGGGCTCTGTCGGGCTCTACTGGGCTCTACTGTTCCCTGTCGGGCTCTGTCGGGCTCTGTCGGGCCCTGTCGGGCCCTGTCGGGCCCTGTCGGGCCCTGTCGGGCTCTGTCGGGCTCTGTCGGGCTCTAGTGGGCTCTGTCGGGCTCTGTCGGGCCCTGTCGGGCCCTGTCGGGCTCTGTCGGGCTCTGTCGGGTTCTGTCGGGCTCTGTCGGGCTAAGTCGGGCTCTGTCGGGCTCTACTGGGCTCTACTGTTCCCTGTCGGGCCCTGTCGGGCTCTGTCGGGCTCTCTCGGGCTCTGTCGGGCTCTGTCGGGCTCTACTGGGCCCTGTCGGGCTCTGTCGGGCTCTGTTGGGCTCTGTCGGGCTCTGTCGGGCCCTGTCGGGCCCTGTCGGGCCCTGTCGGGTTCTGTCGGGTTCTGTCGGGCTCTGTCGGGCTCTGTCGGGCCCTGTCGGGCTCTGTCGGGCCCTGTCGGGCCCTGTCGGGCTCTGTCGGGCTCTGTCGGGCTCTGTCGGGCTCTGTCGGGCTCTACTGGGCTCTGTCGGGCTCTACTGGGCTCTACTAGGCCCTGTCGGGCTCTGTCGGGCTCTGTCGGGCTCTGTCGGGCCCTGTCGGGCTCTGTCGGGCTGTGTCGGGCCCTGTCGGGCCCTGTCAGGCTCTGTTGGTGTCTGTCGGGCTCTGTCGGGCTCTGTCGGGCTCTGTCGGGCTCTACTGTGCTCTGTCGGGCTCTGTCGGGCCCTGTCGGGCTCTGTCGGGCTCTGTCGGGCTCTGTCGTGCTCTACTGGGCTCTGTCGGGCCCTGTCGGGCTCTACTGGGCTCTGTCGGGCTCTGTCGGGCCCTGTCGGGCTCTGTCGGGCTCTGTCGGGCTCTGTCGGGCTCTACTGGGCTCTGTCGGGCTCTGTCGGGCCCTGTAGGGCCCTGTCGGGCTCTGTCGGGCTCTGTCGGGCTCTACTGCGCCCTGTCGGGCCCTGTCGGGCTCTGTCAGGCTCTGTCGGGCTCTACTGGGCTCTGTCGGGCTCTGTCGGGCTCTGTCGGGCTCTGTCGGGCCCTGTCGCGCTCTACTGGGCTCTGTCGGGCCCTGTCGGGCCCTGTCGGGCTCTGTCGGGCCCTGTCGGGCTCTGTCGGGCTCTACTGGGCTCTGTCGGGCTCTGTCGGGCTCTTTCGGGCCCTGTCGGGCTCTGTCGGGCTCTGTCGGGCTCTGTCGGGCCCTGTCGGGCTCTGTCGGGCCCTGTCGGGCTCTGTCGGGCTCTACTGGGCTCCGTCGGGCTCTGTCGGGCCCTGTCGGGCCCTGTCGGGCTCTGTCGGGCTCTGTCGGGCTCTGTCGGGCTCTGTCGGGCTCTGTCGGGCCCTGTCGCGCTCTACTGGGCTCTGTCGGGCTCTGTCGGGCCCTGTCGGGCTCTGTCGGGCCCTGTCGGGCTCTGTCGGGCTCTACTGGGCTCTGTCGGGCTCTGTCGGGCTCTGTCGGGCCCTGTCGCGCTCTGTCGGGCTCTGTCGGGCTCTGTCGGGCCCTGTCGGGCTCTGTCGGGCCCTGTCGGGCTCTGTCGGGCTCTACTGGGCTCTGTCGGGCTCTGTCGGGCCCTGTCGGGCCCTGTCGGGCTCTGTCGGGCTCTGTCGGGCTCTGTCGGGCCCTGTCGGGCTCTGTCGGGCTGTACTGGGAACTGTCGGGCCCTGTCGGGCTCTGTCGGGCCCTGTCGGGCCCTGTCGGGATCTGTCGGGCTCTGTCGGGCTCTACTGGGCTCTGTCAGGCTCTGTCGGGCCCTGTCGGGCTCTGTCGGGCCCTGTCGGACTCTGTCGGGCTCTGTCGGGCTCTGTCAGGCTCTACTGGGCCCTGTCGGGCTCTATCGGGCACTGTCGGGCTCTTTCGGGCCCTGTCGGGCTCTGTCGGGCCCTGTCGGGCCCTGTCGGGCTTTGTCGGGCTCTGTCGAGCTCTGTCGGGCTCTGTGAGGCTCTACTGGGCCCTGTCGGGCTCTGTCGGGCTCTGTCGGGCCCTGTCGGGCTCTGTCGGGCTCTGTCGGGCTCTGTCGGGCTCTACTGGGCCCTGTCGGGCTCTACTGGGCTCTGTCGGGCCCTGTCGGGCCCTGTCGGGCCCTGTCGGTCTCTGTCGGGATCTGTCGGGCTCTGTCGGGCTCTGTCGGGCCCTGTCGAGCTCTGTCGGGCTCTGTCGGGCTCTGTCAGGCTCTACTGGGCTCTGTCGGGCTCTGTCGGGTTCTGTCGGGCTCTGTCGGGCCCTGTCGGGCCCTGTCGGGCCCTGCCGGGCTCTGTCGGGCTCTGTCGGGCTCTGTCGGGCTCTGTCGGGCTCTACTGGGCTCTGTCGGGTTCTACTGGGCTCTACTGGGCCCTGTCGGGCTCTGTCGGGCTCTGTCGGGCTCTACTGGGCTCTGTCGGGCTCTACTGTGCTCTGTCGGGCTCGGTCAGGCCCTGTCGGGCTCTGTCGGGCTCTGTCGGGCTCTACTGGGCTCTCTCGGGCTCTGTCGGGCCCTGTCGGGCTCTGTCGGGCTCTTTCGGGCTCTGTCGGGCTCTACTGGTCTCTGTCGGGCCCTGTCGGGCCCTGTCGGGCTCTGTCGGGCTCTGTCGGGCTCTGTCGGACCCTGTCGGGCCCTGTCGGGCTCTGTCGGGCTCTGTCGGGCTCTACTGGGCCCTGTCGGGCTCTGTCGGGCCCTGTTGGGCTCTGTCGGGCTCTGTCGAGCTCTACTGGGCTCTGTCGGGCTCTACTGGGCCCTGTCGGGCTCTGTCGGGCCCTGTCGGGCTCTGTCGGGCTCTGTCGGGCTCTGTCGGGCCCTGTCGGGCTCTGTCGGGCTCTGTCGGGCTCTACTGTTCCCTGTCGGGCCCTGTCGGGCCCTGTCGGGCTCTGTCGGGCTCTGTCGGGCTCTGTCGGGCCCTGTCGGGCCCTGTCGGGCTCTGTCGGGCTCAAGTGGGCTCTGTCGGGCTCTGTCGGGCCCTGTCGGGCCCTGTCGGGCCCTGTCGGGCTCTGTCGGGCTCTGTCGGGCTCTGTCGGGCTCTGTCGGGCTCTACTGGGCTCTACTGTTCCCTGTCGGGCCCTGTCGGGCTCTGTCGGGCTCTCTCGGGCTCTGTCGGGCTCTGTCGGGCTCTACTGGGCCCTGTCGGGCTCTGTCGGGCTCTGTTGGGCTCTGTCGGGCTCTGTCGGGCCCTGTCGGGCCCTGTCGGGCTCTGTCGGGTTCTGTCGGGCTCTGTCAGTCTCTGTCGGGCCCTGTCGGGCTCTGTCGGGCTCTGTCGGGCTCTACTGGGCTCTGTCGGGCCCTGTCGGGACCTGTCGGGCTCTGTCGGGCTCTGTCGGGCTCTGTCGGGCTCTACTGGGCTCTGTCGGGCTCTACTGGGCTCTACTAGGCCCTGTCGGGCTCTGTCGGGCTCTGTCGGGCTCTGTCGGGCCCTGTCGGGCTCTGTCGGGCTGTGTCGGGCCCTGTCGGGCCCTGTCAGGCTCTGTTGGTGTCTGTCGGGCTCTGTCGGGCTCTGTCGGGCTCTGTCGGGCTCTACTGGGCTCTACTGTTCCCTGTCGGGCTCTGTCGGGCTCTGTCGGGCCCTGTCGGGCTCTGTCGGGCACTACTGGGCTCTGTCGGGCTCTGTCGGGCTCTGTCGGGCTCTGTCGGGCTCTACTGGGCTCTGTCGGGCTCTGTCGGGCTCTGTCGGGCTCTGTCGGGCCCTGTCGCGCTCTACTGGGGTCTGTCGGGCTCTGTCGGGCCCTGTCGGGCTCTGTCGGGCCCTGTCGGGCTCTGTCGGGCACTACTGGGCTCTGTCGGGCTCTGTCGGGCTCTGTCGGGCCCTGTCGGGCTCTGTCGGGCTCTGTCGGGCTCTGTCGGGCCCTGTCGGGCTCTGTCGGGCCCTGTCGGGCTCTGTCGGGCTCTACTGGGCTCCGTCGGGCTCTGTCGGGCCCTGTCGGGCCCTGTCGGGCTCTGTCGGGCTCTGTCGGGCTCTGTCGGGCCCTGTCGGGCTCTGTCGGGCTCTACTGGGAACTGTCGGGCCCTGTCGGGCCCTGTCGGGCTCTGTCGGGCCCTGTCGGGCCCTGTCGGGATCTGTCGGGCTCTGTCGGGCTCTACTGGGCTCTGTCGGGCTCTACTGGGCTCTACTAGGCCCTGTCGGGCTCTGTCGGGCTCTGTCGGGCTCTGTCGGGCCCTGTCGAGCTCTGTCGGGCTGTGTCGGGCCCTGTCGGGCCCTGTCAGGCTCTGTTGGTGTCTGTCGGGCTCTGTCGGGCTCTGTCGGGCTCTGTCGGGCTCTACTGTGCTCTGTCGGGCCCGGGCTCTGTCGGGCTCTGTCGGGCTCTGTCGGGCTCTCTCGGGCCCTGTCGGGCTCTACTGGGCTCTGTCGGGCTCTGTCGGGCCCTGTCGGGCTCTGTCGGGCTCTGTCGGGCTCTGTCGGGCTCTACTGGCCTCTGTCGGGCTCTGTCGGGCCCTGTAGGGCCCTGTCGGGCTCTGTCGGGCTCTGTCGGGCTCTACTGCGCCCTGTCGGGCCCTGTCGGGCTCTGTCGGGCTCTGTCGGGCTCTACTGGGCTCTGTCGGGCTCTGTCGGGCTCTGTCGGGCCCTGTCGCGCTCTGTCGGGCTCTGTCGGGCTCTGTCGGGCCCTGTCGGGCTCTGTCGGGCCCCGTCGGGCTCTGTCGGGCTCTACTGGGCTCCGTCGGGCTCCGTCGGGCCCTGTCGGGCTCTGTCGGGCTCTGTCGGGCTCTGTCGGGCCCTGTCGGGCTCTGTCGGGCTCTACTGGGAACTGTCGGGCCCTGTCGGGCCCTGTCGGGCTCTGTCGGGCCCTGTCGGGCCCTGTCGGGATCTGTCGGGCTCTGTCGGGCTCTACTGGGCTCTGTCGGGCCTTGTCGGGCCCTGTCGGGCTCTGTCGGGCCCTGTCGGGCTCTGTCGGGCCCTGTCGGGCTCTGTCGAGCTATGTCGGTCTCTGTCGGGCTCTGTCGGGCTCTACTGTTCCCTGTCGGGCCCTGTCGGGCCCTGTCGGTCTCTGTCGGGCTCTGTCGGGCTCTGTCGGGCCCTGTCGGGCCCTGTCGGGCTCTGTCGGGCTCTAGTGGGCTCTGTCGGGCCCTGTCGGGCCCTGTCGGGCCCTGTCGGGCTCTGTCGGGCTCTGTCGGGCTCTGTCGGGCTCTGTCGGGCTCTACTGGGCTCTACTGTTCCCTGTCGGGCCCTGTCGGGCTCTGTCGGGCTCTCTCGGGCTCTGTCGGGCTCTGTCGGGCTCTACTGGGCCCTGTCGGGCTCTGTCGGGCTCTGTTGGGCTCTGTCGGGCTCTGTCGGGCCCTGTCGGGCCCTGTCGGGCTCTGTCGGGTTCTGTCGGGCTCTACTGGGCTCTGTCGGGCCCTGTCGGGACCTGTCGGGCTCTGTCGGGCTCTGTCGGGCTCTGTCGGGCTCTACTGGGCTCTGTCGGGCTCTACTGGGCTCTACTAGGCCCTGTCGGGCTCTGTCGGGCTCTGTCGGGCTCTGTCGGGCCCTGTCGGGCTCTGTCGGGCTGTGTCGGGCCCTGTCGGGCCCTGTCAGGCTCTGTTGGTGTCTGTCGGGCTCTGTCGGGCTCTGTCGGGCTCTACTGGGCTCTACTGTTCCCTGTCGGGCTCTGTCGGGCTCTGTCGGGCCCTGTCGGGCCCTGTCGGGCCCTGTCGGGCCCTGTCGGGCTCTGTCGGGCTCTGTCGGGCTCTAGTGGGCTCTGTCGGGCTCTGTCGGGCCCTGTCGGGCCCTGTCGGGCTCTGTCGGGCTCTGTCGGGTTCTGTCGGGCTCTGTCGGGCTAAGTCGGGCTCTGTCGGGCTCTACTGGGCTCTACTGTTCCCTGTCGGGCCCTGTCGGGCTCTGTCGGGCTCTCTCGGGCTCTGTCGGGCTCTGTCGGGCTCTACTGGGCCCTGTCGGGCTCTGTCGGGCTCTGTTGGGCTCTGTCGGGCTCTGTCGGGCCCTGTCGGGCCCTGTCGGGCCCTGTCGGGTTCTGTCGGGTTCTGTCGGGCTCTGTCGGGCTCTGTCGGGCCCTGTCGGGCTCTGTCGGGCCCTGTCGGGCCCTGTCGGGCTCTGTCGGGCTCTGTCGGGCTCTGTCGGGCTCTGTCGGGCTCTACTGGGCTCTGTCGGGCTCTACTGGGCTCTACTAGGCCCTGTCGGGCTCTGTCGGGCTCTGTCGGGCTCTGTCGGGCCCTGTCGGGCTCTGTCGGGCTGTGTCGGGCCCTGTCGGGCCCTGTCAGGCTCTGTTGGTGTCTGTCGGGCTCTGTCGGGCTCTGTCGGGCTCTGTCGGGCTCTACTGTGCTCTGTCGGGCTCTGTCGGGCCCTGTCGGGCTCTGTCGGGCTCTGTCGGGCTCTGTCGTGCTCTACTGGGCTCTGTCGGGCCCTGTCGGGCTCTACTGGGCTCTGTCGGGCTCTGTCGGGCCCTGTCGGGCTCTGTCGGGCTCTGTCGGGCTCTGTCGGGCTCTACTGGGCTCTGTCGGGCTCTGTCGGGCCCTGTAGGGCCCTGTCGGGCTCTGTCGGGCTCTGTCGGGCTCTACTGCGCCCTGTCGGGCCCTGTCGGGCTCTGTCAGGCTCTGTCGGGCTCTACTGGGCTCTGTCGGGCTCTGTCGGGCTCTGTCGGGCTCTGTCGGGCCCTGTCGCGCTCTACTGGGCTCTGTCGGGCCCTGTCGGGCCCTGTCGGGCTCTGTCGGGCCCTGTCGGGCTCTGTCGGGCTCTACTGGGCTCTGTCGGGCTCTGTCGGGCTCTGTCGGGCCCTGTCGGGCTCTGTCGGGCTCTGTCGGGCTCTGTCGGGCCCTGTCGGGCTCTGTCGGGCCCTGTCGGGCTCTGTCGGGCTCTACTGGGCTCCGTCGGGCTCTGTCGGGCCCTGTCGGGCCCTGTCGGGCTCTGTCGGGCTCTGTCGGGCTCTGTCGGGCCCTGTCGGGCTCTGTCGGGCTCTACTGGGAACTGTCGGGCCCTGTCGGGCCCTGTCGGGCTCTGTCGGGCCCTGTCGGGCCCTGTCGGGATCTGTCGGGCTCTGTCGGGCTCTACTGGGCTCTGTCGGGCTCTACTGGGCTCTACTAGGCCCTGTCGGGCTCTGTCGGGCTCTGTCGGGCTCTGTCGGGCCCTGTCGGGCTCTGTCGGGCTGTGTCGGGCCCTGTTGGTCCCTGTCAGGCTCTGTTGGTGTCTGTCGGGCTCTGTCGGGCTCTGTCGGGCTCTGTCGGGCTCTGTCGGGCCCTGTCGGGCTCTACTGGGCTCTGTCGGGCTCTGTCGGGCCCTGTCGGGCTCTGTCGGGCCCTGTAGGGCCCTGTCGGGCTCTGTCGGACTCTGTCGGGCTCTACTGCGCCCTGTCGGGCCCTGTCGGGCTCTGTCGGGCTCTGTCGGGCTCTACTGGGCTCTGTCGGGCTCTGTCGGGCTCTGTCGGGCCCTGTCGCGCTCTGTCGGGCTCTGTCGGGCTCTGTCGGGCCCTGTCGGGCTCTGTCGGGCCCTGTCGGGCTCTGTCGGGCTCCACTGGGCTCCGTCGGGCTCTGTCGGGCCCTGTCGGGCCCTGTCGGGCTCTGTCGGGCTCTGTCGGGCTCTGTCGGGCTCTGTCGGGCCCTGTCGGGCTCTGTCGGGCTCTACTGGGAACTGTCGGGCCCTGTCGGGCCCTGTCGGGCTCTGTCGGGCCCTGTCGGGCCCTGTCGGGATCTGTCGGGCTCTGTCGGGCTCTACTGGGCTCTGTCGGGCCTTGTCGGGCCCTGTCGGGCTCTGTCGGGCCCTGTCGGACTCTGTCGGGCTCTGTCGGGCTCTGTCAGGCTCTACTGGGCCCTGTCGGGCTCTATCGGGCACTGTCGGGCTCTTTCGGGCCCTGTCGGGCTCTGTCGGGCCCTGTCGGGCCCTGTCGGGCTTTGTCGGGCTCTGTCGAGCTCTGTCGGGCTCTGTGAGGCTCTACTGGGCCCTGTCGGGCTCTGTCGGGCTCTGTCGGGCCCTGTCGGGCTCTGTCGGGCTCT
Organism: Caloenas nicobarica; assembly: GCF_036013445.1. Lineage (NCBI taxonomy): Eukaryota > Metazoa > Chordata > Aves > Columbiformes > Columbidae > Caloenas > Caloenas nicobarica. The sequence continues at coordinate 71,667 of NW_027017475.1, read as the reverse complement.
GTCGGGCTCTACTGGGCCCTGTCGGGCTCTGTCGGGCTCTGTCGGGCTCTGTCGGGCTCTACTGGGCTCTGTCGGGCCCTGTCGGGCCCTGTCGGGCCCTGTCGGTCTCTGTCGGGATCTGTCGGGCTCTGTCGGGCTCTGTCGGGCCCTGTCGAGCTCTGTCGGGCTCTGTCAGGCTCTACTCGGCTCTGTCGGGTTCTGTCGGGCTCTGTCGGGCCCTGTCGGGCCCTGTCGGGCCCTGTCGGGCTCTGTCGGGCTCTGTCGGGCTCTGTCGGGCTCTACTGGGCTCTGTCGGGTTCTACTGGGCTCTACTGGGCCCTGTCGGGCTCTGTCGTGCTCTGTCGGGCTCTACTGGGCTCTGTCGGGCTCTACTGTGCTCTGTCGGGCTCGGTCGGGCCCTGTCGGGCTCTGTCGGGCTCTACTGGGCTCTCTCGGGCTCTGTCGGGCCCTGTCGGGCTCTGTCGGGCTCTTTAGGACTCTGTCGGGCTCTACTGGTCCTGTCGGGCTCTGTCGGGCCCTGTCGGGCCCTCTCGGGCTCTGTCGGGCTCTGTCGGACCCTGTCGGGCCCTGTCGGGCTCTGTCGGGCTCTGTCGGGCTCTACTGGGCCCTGTCGGGCTCTGTCGGGCCCTGTTGGGCTCTGTCGGGCTCTGTCGAGCTCTACTGGGCTCTGTCGGGCTCTGTCGGGCCCTGTCGGGCTCTGTCGGGCTCTGTCGGGCTCTACTGGGCCCTGTCGGGCCCTGTCGGGCTCTGTCGGGCTCTGTCGGGACCTGTCGGGCTCTGTCGGGCTCTGTCGGGCCCTGTCGGGCTTTGTCGGGCTCTGTCGGGCTCTGTCGGGCTCTGTCGGGCTCTACTGGGCCCTGTCGGGCCCTGTCGGGCCCTGTCGGGCTCTGTCGGGCTCTGTCGGGCTCTGTCGGGCTCTACTGGGCTCTACTGTTCCCTGTCGGGCCCTGTCGGGCTCTGTCGGGCTCTGTCGGGCTCTGTCGGGCCCTGTCGGGCCCTGTCGGGCTCTGTCGGGCTCTGTCGGGCTCTAGTAGGCTCTGTCGGGCTCTGTCGGGCTCTGTCGGGCTCTGTCGGGCCGTGTCGGGCCCTGTCGGGCTCTGTCGGGCTCTGTCGGGTTCTGTCGGGCTCTGTCGGGCTCTGTCGGGCTCTGTCGGGCTCTACTGGGCTCTACTGTTCCCTGTCGGGCCCTGTCGGGCTCTGTCGGGCTCTCTCGGGCTCTGTCGGGCTCTGTCGGGCTCTACTGGGCCCTGTCGGGCTCTGTGGGGCTCTGTTGGGCCCTGTCGGGCTCTGTCGCGCCCTGTCGGGCCTTGTCGGGCTCTGTCGGGTTCTGTCGGGCTCTGTCGGGCTCTGTCGGGCCCTGTCGGGCCCTGTCGGGCTCTGTCGGGCTCTGTCGGGCTCTGTCGGGCTCTACTGGGCCCTGTCGGGCTCTGTCGGGCTCTGTCGGGCTCTGTCGGGCTCTACTGGGCTCTGTCGGGCCCTGTCGGGCCCTGTCGGGCCCTGTCGGTCTCTGTCGGGATCTGTCGGGCTCTGTCGGGCTCTGTCGGGCCCTGTCGAGCTCTGTCGGGCTTTGTCGGGCTCTGTCTGGCTCTACTGGGCTCTGTCGGGCTCTGTCGGGTTCTGTCGGGCTCTGTCGGGCTCTGTCGGGCCCTGTCGGGCCCTGTCGGGCCCTGTCGGGCCCTGTCGGGCCCTGTCGGGCTCTGTCGGGCTCTACTGGGCTCTGTCGGGTTCTACTGGGCTCTACTGGGCCCTGTCGGGCTCTGTCGGTCTCTGTCGGGCTCTACTGGGCTCTGTCGGGCTCTACTGTGTTCTGTCGGGCTCGGTCAGGCCCTGTCGGGCTCTGTCGGGCTCTACTGGGCTCTCTCGGGCTCTGTCGGGCCCTGTCGGGCTCTGTCGGGCTCTTTCGGGCTCTGTCGGGCTCTACTGGTCTCTGTCGGGCTCTGTCGGGCCCTGTCGGGCCCTGTCGGGCTCTGTCGGGCTCTGTCGGACCCTGTCGGGCCCTGTCGGGCTCTGTCGGGCTCTGTCGGGCTCTACTGGGCCCTGTCGGGCTCTGTCGGGCCCTGTTGGGCTCTGTCGGGCTCTGTCGAGCTCTACTGGGCTCTGTCGGGCCCTGTCGGGCCCTGTCGGGCTCTGTCGGGCTCTGTCGGGCTCTACTGGGCCCTGTCGGGCCCTGTCGGGCTCTGTCGGGCTCTGTCGGGCTCTGTCGGGCCCTGTCGGGCTCTGTTGGGCTCTGTCGGGCCCTGTCGGGCTTTGTCGGGCTCTGTCGGGCTCTGTCGGGCTCTGTCGGGCTCTACTGGGCCCTCTCGGGCTCTGTCGGGCTCTGTCGGGCCCTGTCGGGCTCTGTCGGGCTCTGTCGGGCTCTGTCGGGCTCTACTGTTCCCTGTCGGGCCCTGTCGGGCCCTGTCGCGCTCTGTCGGGCTCTGTCGGGCTCTGTCGGGCCCTGTCGGGCCCTGTCGGGCTCTGTCGGGCTCTAGTGGGCTCTGTCGGGCTCTGTCGGGCCCTGTCGGGCCCTGTCGGGCCCTGTCGGGCTCTGTCGGGCTCTGTCGGGTTCTGTCGGGCTCTGTCGGGCTCTGTCGGGCTCTGTCGGGCTCTATCGGGCACTGTCGGGCTCTTTCGGGCCCTGTCGGGCTCTGTCGGGCCCTGTCGGGCCCTGTCGGGCTTTGTCGGGCTCTGTCGAGCTCTGTCGGGCTCTGTGAGGCTCTACTGGGCCCTGTCGGGCTCTGTCGGGCTCTGTCGGGCTCTACTGGGCTCTACTGTTCCCTGTCGGGCCCTGTCGGGTTCTGTCAGGCTCTCTCGGGCTCTGTCGGGCTCTGTCGGGCTCTACTGGGCCCTGTCGGGCTCTGTCGGGCTCTGTTGGGCTCTGTCGGGCTCTGTCGGGCCCTGTCGGGCCCTGTCGGGCCCTGTCGGGCTCTGTCGGGCTCTGTCGGGCCCTGTCGGGCTCTGTCGGGCTCTGTCGGGCTCTGTCGGGCTCTACTGGGCTCTGTCGGGCCCTGTCGGGACCTGTCGGGCTCTGTCGGGCTCTGTCGGGCTCTGTCGGGCTCTACTGGGCTCTGTCGGGCTCTACTGGGCTCTACTAGGCCCTGTCGGGCTCTATCGGGCTCTGTCGGGCTCTGTCGGGCCCTGTCGGGCCCTGTCGGGCTCTGTCGGGCTCTGTCGGGCTCTAGTGGGCTCTGTCGGGCTCTGTCGGGCTCTGTCGGGCCCTGTCGGGCCCTGTCGGGCTCTGTCGGGCTCTGTCGGGTTCTGTCGGCCTCTGTCGGGCTCTGTCGGGCTCTGTCGGGCTCTACTGGGCTCTACTGTTCCCTGTCGGGCCCTGTCGGGCTCTGTCGGGCTCTCTCGGGCTCTACTGGGCTCTCTCGGGCTCTACTGGGCCCTGTCGGGCTCTGTCGGGCTCTGTTGGGCTCTGTCGGGCTGTGTCGGGCCCTGTCGGGCCCTGTCGGGCTCTGTCGGGTTCTGTCGGGCTCTGTCGGGCTCTCTCGGGCCCTGTCGGGCTCTGTCGGGCTCTGTCGGGCTCTGTCGGGCCCTGTCGGGCTCTGTCGGGCTCTGTCGGGCCCTGTCGGGCTCTGTCGGGCTCTACTGGGAACTGTCGGGCCCTGTCGGGCCCTGTCGGGCTCTGTCGGGCCCTGTCGGGCCCTGTCGGGATCTGTCGGGCTCTGTCGGGCTCTACTGGGCTCTGTCGGGCTCTGTCGGGCTCTACTGGGCTCTGTCGGGCTCTGTCGGGCTCTGTCGGGCTCTGTCGGGCCCTGTCGGGCTCTGTCGGGCTGTGTCGGGCCCTGTCGGGCCCTGTCAGGCTCTGTTGGTGTCTGTCGGGCTCTGTCGGGCTCTGTCGGGCTCTGTCGGGCTCTACTGTGCTCTGTCAGGCTCTGTCGGGCCCTGTCGGGCTCTGTCGGGCTCTGTCGGGCTCTGTCGGGCTCTGTCGGGCTCTGTCGGGCCCTGTCGGGCTCTACTGGGCTCTGTCGGGCTCTGTCGGGCCCTGTCGGGCTCTGTCGGGCTCTGTCGGGCTCTGTCGGGCTCTACTGGGCTCTGTCGGGCTCTGTCGGGCCCTGTAGGGCCCTGTCGGGCTCTGTCGGGCTCTGTCGGGCTCTACTGGGCTCTGTCGGGCTCTGTCGGGCCCTGTCGGGCCCTGTCGGGCTCTGTCGGGCTCTAGTGGGCTCTGTCGGGCTCTGTCGGGCCCTGTCGGGCCCTGTCGGGCTCTGTCGGTCTCTGTCGGGTTCTGTCGGGCTCTGTCGGGCTCTGTCGGGCTCTGTCGGGCTCTACTGGGCTCTACTGTTCCCTGTCGGGCCCTGTCGGGCTCTGTCAGGCTCTCTCGGGCTCTGTCGGGCTCTGTCGGGCTCTAGTGGGCTCTGTCGGGCTCTGTCGGGCTCTGTTGGGCTCTGTCGGGCTCTGTCGGGCCCTGTCGGGCCCTGTCGGGCTCTGTCGGGCCCTGTCGGGCTCTGTCGGGCTCTGTCGGGCCCTGTCGGGCTCTGTCGGGCTCTGTCGGGCTCTGTCGGGCTCTACTGGGCCCTGTCGGACCCTGTCGGGACCTGTCGGGCTCTGTCGGGCTCTGTCGGGCTCTGTCGGGCTCTACTGGGCTCTGTCGGGCTCTACTGGGCTCTACTAGGCCCTGTCGGGCTCTGTCGGGCCCTGTCGGGCTCTATCGGGCCCTGTCGGGCTCTGTCGGGCCCTGTCGGGCCCTGTCGGGCCCTGTCAGGCTCTGTCGGGCTCTGTCGGGCTCTGTCGGGCTCTACTGGGCTCTACTGTTCCCTGTCGGGCTCTGTCGGGCTCTGTCGGGCCCTGTCGGGCCCTGTCGGGCTCTGTCGGGCTCTGTCGGGCTCTAGTGGGCTCTGTCGGGCTCTGTCGGGCTCTGTCGGGCCCTGTCGGGCCCTGTCGGGCTCTGTCGGGCTCTGTCGGGTTCTGTCGGCCTCTGTCGGGCTCTGTCGGGCTCTGTCGGGCTCTACTGGGCTCTACTGTTCCCTGTCGGGCCCTGTCGGGCTCTGTCGGGCTCTCTCGGGCTCTGTCGGGCTCTGTCGGGCTCTACTGGGCCCTGTCGGGCTCTGTCGGGCTCTGTCGGTCTCTGTCGGGCTCTGTCGGGCTCTGTCGGGCCCTGTCGGGCCCTGTCGGGCTCTGTCGGGTTCTGTCGGGCTCTGTCGGGCTCTGTCGGGCCCTGTCGGGCTCTGTCGGGCTCTGTCGGGCTCTGTCGGGCCCTGTCGGGCTCTGTTGGGCTCTGTCGGGCTCTGTCGGGCTCTACTGGGCTCTGTCGGGCTCTACTGGGCTCTACTAGGCCCTGTCGGGCTCTGTCGGGCTCTGTCGGGCTCTGTCGGGCCCTGTCGGGCTCTGTCGGGCTGTGTCGGGCCCTGTCGGGCCCTGTCAGGCTCTGTTGGTGTCTGTCGGGCTCTGTCGGGCTCTGTCGGGCTCTGTCGGGCTCTACTGTGCTCTGTCGGGCTCTGTCGGGCCCTGTCGGGCTCTGTCGGGCTCTGTCGGGCTCTGTCGGGCTCTACTGGGCTCTGTCGGGCCCTGTCGGGCTCTACTGGGCTCTGTCGGGCTCTGTCGGGCCCTGTCGGGCTCTGTCGGGCTCTGTCGGGCTCTGTCGGACTCTACTGGGCTCTGTCGGGCTCTGTCGGGCCCTGTAGGGCCCTGTCGGGCTCTGTCGGGCTCTGTCGGGCTCTACTGCGCCCTGTCGGGCCCTGTCGGGCTCTGTCGGGCTCTGTCGGGCTCTACTGGGCTCTGTCGGGCTCTGTCGGGCTCTGTCGGGCTCTGTCGGGCCCTGTCGCGCTCTACTGGGCTCTGTCGGGCTCTGTCGGGCCCTGTCGGGCTCTGTCGGGCCCTGTCGGGCTCTGTCGGGCTCTACTGGTCTCTGTCGGGCTCTGTCGGGCTCTGTCGGGCCCTGTCAGGCTCTGTCGGGCTCTGTCGGGCCCTGTCGGGCCCTGTCGGGCTCTGTCGGGCCCTGTCGGGCTCTGTCGGGCTCTACTGGGCTCCGTCGGGCTCTGTCGGGCCCTGTCGGGCCCTGTCGGGCTCTGTCGGGCTCTGTCGGGCTCTGTCGGGCCCTGTCGGGCTCTGTCGGGCTCTACTGGGAACTGTCGGGCCCTGTCGGGCCCTGTCGGGCTCTGTCGGGCCCTGTCGGGCCCTGTCGGGATCTGTCGGGCTCTGTCGGGCACTACTGGGCTCTGTCGGGCTCTACTGGGCTCTACTAGGCCCTGTCGGGCTCTGTCGGGCTCTGTCGGGCTCTGTCGGGCCCTGTCGGGCTCTGTCGGGCTGTGTCGGGCCCTGTCGGGCCCTGTCAGGCTCTGTTGGTGTCTGTCGGGCTCTGTCGGGCTCTACTGTGCTCTGTCGGGCTCTGTCGGGCCCTGTCGGGCTCTGTCGGGCTCTACTGGGCTCTGTCGGGCTCTGTCGGGCTCTGTCGGGCCCTGTCGCGCTCTGTCGGGCTCTGTCGGGCTCTGTCGGGCCCTGTCGGGCTCTGTCGGGCCCTGTCGGGCTCTGTCGGGCTCTACTGGGCTCCGTCGGGCTCTGTCGGGCTCTACTGGGCCCTGTCGGGCTCTGTCGGGCTCTGTCGGGCTCTGTCGGGCCCTGTCGGGCTCTGTCGGGCTCTACTGGGAACTGTCGGGCCCTGTCGGGCCCTGTCGGGCTCTGTCGGGCCCTGTCGGGCCCTGTCGGGATCTGTCGGGCTCTGTCGGGCTCTACTGGGCTCTGTCGGGCCTTGTCGGGCCCTGTCGGGCTCTGTCGGGCCCTGTCGGGCTCTGTCGGGCTCTGTCGGGCTCTGTCAGGCTCTACTGGGCCCTGTCGGGCTCTATCGGGCACTGTCGGGCTCTTTCGGGCCCTGTCGGGCTCTGTCGGGCCCTGTCGGGCCCTGTCGGGCTTTGTCGGGCTCTGTCGAGCTCTGTCGGGCTCTGTCGGGCTCTGTCGGGCTCTACTGTTCCCTGTCGGGCCCTGTCGGGCCCTGTCGGGCTCTGTCGGGCTCTGTCGGGCTCTGTCGGGCCCTGTCGGGCCCTGTCGGGCTCTGTCGGGCTCTAGTGGGCTCTGTCGGGCCCTGTCGGGCCCTGTCGGGCTCTGTCGGGCTCTGTCGGGTTCTGTCGGGCTCTGTCGGGCTCTGTCGGGCTCTGTCGGGCTCTACTGGGCTCTACTGTTCCCTGTCGGGCCGTGTCGGGCTCTGTCAGGCTCTCTCGGGCTCTGTCGGGCTCTGTCGGGCTCTAGTGGGCTCTGTCGGGCTCTGTCGGGCTCTGTTGGGCTCTGTCGGGCTCTGTCGGGCCCTGTCGGGCCCTGTCGGGCTCTGTCGGGTTCTGTCGGGCTCTGTCGGGCTCTGTCGGGCCCTGTCGGGCTCTGTCGGGCTCTGTCGGGCTCTGTCGGGCTCTACTGGGCCCTGTCGGGCCCTGTCGGGACCTGTCGGGCTCTGTCGGGCTCTGTCGGGCTCTGTCGGGCTCTACTGGGCTCTGTCGGGCTCTACTGGGCTCTACTAGGCCCTGTCGGGCTCTGTCGGGCCCTGTCGGGCTCTGTCGGGCCCTGTCGGGCTCTGTCGGGCCGTGTCGGGCCCTGTCGGGCCCTGTCAGGCTCTGTCGGGCTCTGTCGGGCTCTGTCGGGCTCTGTCGGGCTCTACTGGGCTCTACTGTTCCCTGTCGGGCTCTGTCGGGCTCTGTCGGGCTCTGTCGGGCCCTGTCGGGCCCTGTCGGGCCCTGTCGGGCCCTGTCGGGCTCTGTCGGGCTCTGTCGGGCTCTAGTGGGCTCTGTCGGGCTCTGTCAGGCTCTGTCGGGCCCTGTCGGGCCCTGTCGGGCTCTGTCGGGCTCTGTCGGGTTCTGTCGGCCTCTGTCGGGCTCTGTCGGGCTCTGTCGGGCTCTACTGGGCTCTACTGTTCCCTGTCGGGCCCTGTCGGGCTCTGTCGGGCTCTCTCGGGCTCTGTCGGGCTCTGTCGGGCTCTACTGGGCCCTGTCGGGCTCTGTCGGGCTCTGTCGGGCTCTGTCGGGCTCTGTCGGGCCCTGTCGGGCCCTGTCAGGCTCTGTCGGGTTCTGTCGGGCTCTGTCGGGCTCTGTCGGGCCCTGTCGGGCTCTGTCGGGCTCTGTCGGGCTCTGTCGGGCCCTGTCGGGCTCTGTCGGGCTCTGTCGGGCTCTGTCGGGCTCTACTGGGCTCTGTCGGGCTCTACTGGGCTCTACTAGGCCCTGTCGGGCTCTGTCGGGCTCTGTCGGGCTCTGTCGGGCCCTGTCGGGCTCTGTCGGGCCCTGTCGGGCTCTGTCGGGCTGTGTCGGGCCCTGTCGGTCCCTGTCAGGCTCTGTTGGTGTCTCTCGGGCTCTGTCGGGCTCTGTCGGGCTCTGTCGGGCTCTACTGTGCTCTGTCGGGCTCTGTCGGGCCCTGTCGGGCTCTGTCGGGCTCTGTCGGGCCCTGTCGGGCTCTACTGGGCTCTGTCGGGCTCTGTCGGGCCCTGTCGGGCTCTGTCGGGCTCTGTCGGGCTCTGTCGGACTCTACTGGGCTCTGTCGGGCTCTGTCGGGCCCTGTAGGGCCCTGTCGGGCTCTGTCGGGCTCTGTCGGGCTCTACTGCGCCCTGTCGGGCCCTGTCGGGCTCTGTCGGGGTCTGTCGGGCTCTACTGGGCTCTGTCGGGCTCTGTCGGGCTCTGTCGGGCTCTGTCGGGCCCTGTCGCGCTCTACTGGGCTCTGTCGGGCTCTGTCGGGCCCTGTCGGGCTCTGTCGGGCTCTACTGGTCTCTGTCGGGCTCTGTCGGGCTCTGTCGGGCCCTGTCGGGCTCTGTCGGGCTCTGTCGGGCCCTGTCGGGCCCTGTCGGGCTCTGTCGGGCCCTGTCGGGCTCTGTCGGGCTCTACTGGGCTCCGTCGGGCTCTGTCGGGCCCTGTCGGGCCCTGTCGGGCTCTGTCGGGCTCTGTCGGGCTCTGTCGGGCCCTGTCGGGCTCTGTCGGGCTCTACTGGGAACTGTCGGGCCCTGTCGGGCCCTGTCGGGCTCTGTCGGGCCCTGTCGGGCCCTGTCGGGATCTGTCGGGCTCTGTCGGGCTCTACTGGGCTCTGTCGGGCTCTACTGGGCTCTACTAGGCCCTGTCGGGCTCTGTCGGGCTCTGTCGGGCTCTGTCGGGCCCTGTCGGGCTCTGTCGGGCTGTGTCGGGCCCTGTCGGGCCCTGTCAGGCTCTGTTGGTGTCTGTCGGGCTCTGTCGGGCTCTACTGTGCTCTGTCGGGCTCTGTCGGGCCCTGTCGGGCTCTGTCGGGCTCTGTCGGGCTCTGTCGGGCTCTGTCGGGCTCTGTCGGGCCCTGTCGGGCTCTACTGGGCTCTGTCGGGCTCTGTCGGGCCCTGTCGGGCTCTGTCGGGCTCTGTCGGGCTCTGTCGGGCTCTACTGGGCTCTGTCGGGCTCTGTCGGGCCCTGTAGGGCCCTGTCGGGCTCTGTCGGGCTCTGTCGGGCTCTACTGCGCCCTGTCGGGCCCTGTCGGGCTCTGTCGGGCTCTGTCGGGCTCTACTGGGCTCTGTCGGGCTCTGTCGGGCTCTGTCGGGCCCTGTCGCGCTCTACTGGGCTCTGTCGGGCTCTGTCGGGCCCTGTCGGGCTCTGTCGGGCTCTGTCGGGCTCTGTCGGGCTCTACTGGGCTCTGTCGGGCTCTGTCGGGCTCTGTCGGGCCCTGTCGGGCTCTGTCGGGCTCTGTCGGGCTCTGTCGGGCCCTGTCGGGCTCTGTCGGTCTCTACTGGGCTCCGTCGGGCTCTGTCGGGCCCTGTCGGGCCCTGTCGGGCTCTGTCGGGCTCTGTCGGGCTCTGTCAGGCCCTGTCGGGCTCTGTCGGACTCTACTGGGAACTGTCGGGCCCTGTCGGGCCCTGTCGGGCTCTGTCGGGCCCTGTCGGGCCCTGTCGGGATCTGTCGGGATCTGTCGGGCTCTGTCGGGCTCTACTGGGCTCTGTCGGGCCCTGTCGGGCCCTGTCGGGCTCTGTCGGGCCCTGTCGGACTCTGTCGGGCTCTGTCGGGCTCTGTCAGGCTCTACTGGGCCCTGTCGGGCTCTATCGGGCACTGTCGGGCTCTTTCGGGCCCTGTCGGGCTCTGTCGGGCTCTGTCTAGCTCTGTCGGGCTCTGTGAGGCTCTACTGGGCCCTGTCGGGCCCTGTCGGGCTCTGTCGGGCCCTGTCGGGCTCTGTCGGGCTCTGTCGGGCTCTGTCGGGCTCTACTGGGCCCTGTCGGGCTCTGTCGGGCTCTGTCGGGCTCTGTCGGGCTCTACTGGGCTCTGTCGGGCCCTGTCGGGCCCTGTCGGGCTCTGTCGGTCTCTGTCGGGATCTGTCGGGCTCTGTCGGGCTCTGTCGGGCCCTGTCGGGCTCTGTCAGGCTCTACTGGGCTCTGTCGGGTTCTGTCGGGCTCTGTCGGGCTCTGTCGGGCCCTGTCGGGCTCTGTCGGGCCCTGTCGGGCCCTGTCGGGCCCTGTCGGGCTCTGTCGGGCTCTGTCGGGCTCTGTCGGGCTCTACTGGGCTCTGTCGGGTTCTACTGGGCTCTACTGGGCCCTGTCGGGCTCTGTCGGGCTCTGTCGGGCTCTACTGGGCTCTGTCGGGCTCTACTGTGCTCTGTCGGGCTCGGTCGGGCCCTGTCGGGCTCTGTCGGGCTCTACTGGGCTCTCTCGGGCTCTGTCGGGCCCTGTCGGGCTCTGTCGGGCTCTTTCGGGCTCTGTCGGGCTCTACTGGTCTCTGTCGGGCTCTGTCGGGCCCTGTCGGGCCCTGTCGGGCTCTGTCGGGCTCTGTCGGACCCTGTCGGGCCCTGTCGGGCTCTGTCGGGCTCTGTCGGGCTCTACTGGGCCCTGTCGGGCTCTGTCGGGCCCTGTTGGGCTCTGTCGGGCTCTGTCGAGCTCTACTGGGCTCTGTCGGGCTCTGTCGGGCCCTGTCGGGCTCTGTCGGGCTCTGTCGGGCTCTACTGGGCCCTGTCGGGCCCTGTCGGGCTCTGTCGGGCTCTGTCGGGCCCTGTCGGGCTCTGACGGGCTGTGTCGGGCCCTGTCGGGCTTTGTCGGGCTCTGTCGGGCTCTGTCGGGCTCTGTCGGGCTCTACTGGGCCCTGTCGGGCTCTGTCGGGCCCTGTCGGGCTCTGTCGGGCTCTGTCGGGCTCTGTCGGGCTCTACTGGGCTCTACTGGGCTCTACTGTTCCCTGTCGGGCCCTGTCGGGCTCTGTCGGGCTCTGTCGGGCCCTGTCGGGCCCTGTCGGGCTCTGTCGGGCTCTGTCGGGCTCTAGTAGGCTCTGTCGGGCTCTGTCGGGCTCTGTCGGGCCGTGTCGGGCCCTGTCGGGCTCTGTCGGGCTCTGTCGGGTTCTGTCGGGCTCTGTCGGGCTCTGTCGGGCTCTGTCGGGCTCTACTGGGCTCTACTGTTCCCTGTCGGGCCCTGTCGGGCTCTGTCGGGCTCTCTCGGGCTCTGTCGGGCTCTGTCGGGCTCTACTGGGCCCTGTCGGGCTCTGTTGGGCTCTGTTGGGCCCTGTCGGGCTCTGTCGCGCCCTGTCGGGCCCTGTCGGGCTCTGTCGGGTTCTGTCGGGCTCTGTCGGGCTCTGTCGGGCCCTGTCGGGCTCTGTCGGGCTCTGTCGGGCTCTGTCGGGCTCTACTGGGCTCTGTCGGGCCCTGTCGGGCCCTGTCGGGCTCTGTCGGGCTCTGTCGGGCTCTGTCGGGCTCTACTGGGCTCTGTCGGGCTCTAATGGGCTCTACTAGGCCCTGTCGGGCTCTGTCGGGCTCTGTCGGGCCCTGTCGGGCTCTGTCGGGCTGTGTCGGGCCCTGTCGGGCCTTGTCAGGCTCTGTTGGTGTCTGTCGGGCTCTGTCGGGATCTGTCGGGCTCTGTCGGGCTCTACTGGGCTCTACTGTTCCCTGTCGGGCCCTGTCGGGCTCTGTCGGGCTCTGTTGGGCTCTGTCGGGCCCTGTCGGGCCCTGTCGGGCTCTGTCGGGCTCTGTCGGGCTCTAGTGGGCTCTGTCGGGCCCTGTCGGGCCCTGTCGGGCCCTGTCGGGCTCTGTCGGGCTCTGTCGGGTTCTGTCGGGCTCTGTCGGGCTCTGTCGGGCTCTAGTGGGCTCTGTCGGGCCCTGTCGGGCCCTGTCGGGCTCTGTCGGGCTCTCTCGGGCTCTGTCGGGCTCTGTCGGGCTCTACTGGGCCCTGTCGGGCTCTGTCGGGCTCTGTTGGGCTCTGTCGGGCCCTGTCGGGCCCTGTCGGGCTCTGTCGGGCCCTGTCGGGCTCTGTCGGGCTCTGTCGGGCTCTGTCGGGCTCTGTCGGGCTCTACTGGGCTCTGTCGGGCTCTACTGGGCTCTACTAGGCCCTGTCGGGCTCTGTCGGGCTCTGTCGGGCTCTGTCGGGCCCTGTCGGGCTCTGTCGGGCTGTGTCGGGCCCTGTCGGGCCCTGTCAGGCTCTGTTGGTGTCTGTCGGGCTCTGTCGGGCTCTGTCGGGCTCTGTCGGGCTCTACTGTGCTCTGTCGGGCTCTGTCGGGCCCTGTCCGGCTCTACTGGGCTCTGTCGGGCTCTGTCGGGCTCTGTCGGGCCCTGTCGGGCTCTGTCGGGCTCTGTCGGGCTCTGTCGGGCTCTGTCGGGCTCTACTGGGCTCTGTCGGGCTCTGTCGGGCTCTGTCGGGCCCTGTCGCGCTCTACTGGGCTCTGTCGGGCTCTGTCGGGCCCTGTCGGGCTCTGTCGGGCCCTGTCGGGCTCTGTCGGGCTCTACTGGGCTCTGTCGGGCTCTGTCGGGCCCTGTCGGGCCCTGTCGGGCTCTGTCGGGCTCTGTCGGGCTCTGTCGGGCCCTGTCGGGCTCTGTCGGGCCCTGTCGGGCTCTGTCGGGCTCTACTGGGCTCCGTCGGGCTCTGTCGGGCCCTGTCGGGCCCTGTCGGGCTCTGTCGGGCCCTGTCGGACTCTGTCGGGCTCTGTCGGGCTCTGTCAGGCTCTACTGGGCCCTGTCGGGCTCTATCGGGCACTGTCGGGCCCTGTCGGGCCCTGTCGGGCTCTGTCGGGCTCTGTCGGGCTCTGTCGGGCTCTGTCGGGCTCTGTCGGGCTCTACTGGGCTCTGTCGGGTTCTACTGGGCTCTACTGGGCCCTGTCGGGCACTGTCGGGCTCTACTGGGCTCTGTCGGGCTCTACTGTGCTCTGTCGGGCTCGGTCGGGCCCTGTCGGGCTCTGTCGGGCTCTGTCGGGCTCTACTGGGCTCTCTCGGGCTCTGTCGGGCCCTGTTGGGCTCTGTCGGGCTCTTTCGGGCTCTGTCGGGCTCTACTGGTCTCTGTCGGGCCCTGTCGGGCCATGTCGGGCCCTGTCGGGCTCTGTCGGGCTCTGTCGGGCTCTGTCGGACCCTGTCGGGCCCTGTCGGGCTCTGTCGGGCTCTTTCGGGCTCTACTGGGCCCTGTCGGGCTCTGTCGGGCCCTGTTGGGCTCTGTCGGGCTCTGTCGAGCTCTACTGGGCTCTGTCGGGCCCTGTCGGGCCCTGTCGGGCTCTGTCGGGCTCTGTCGGGCTCTACTGGGCCCTGTCGGGTCCTGTCGGGCTCTGTCGGGCTCTACTGGGCCCTGTCGGGCCCTGTCGGGCTCTGTCGGGCTCTGTCGGGCTCTGTCGGGCCCTGTCGGGCTCTGTCGGGCCCTGTCGGGCCCTGTCGGGCTTTGTCGGGCTCTGTCGGGCCCTGTCGGGCTCTGTCGGGCTCTACTGGGCCCTGTCGGGCTCTGTCGGGCCCTGTCGGGCTCTGTCGGGCTCTGTCGGGCTCTGTCGGGCTCTGTCGGGCTCTACTGGGCTCTACTGTTCCCTGTCGGGCCCTGTCGGGCTCTGTCGGGCTCTGTCGGGCTCTGTCGGGCCCTGTCGGGCCCTGTCGGGCTCTGTCGGGCTCTGTCGGGCTCTAGTGGGCTCTGTCGGGCTCTGTCGGGCTCTGTCGGGCCCTGTCGGGCCCTGTCGGGCTCTGTCGGGCTCTGTCGGGTTCTGTCGGGCTCTGTCGGGCTCTGTCGGGCTCTGTCGGGCTCTACTGGGCTCTACTGTTCCCTGTCGGGCCCTGTCGGGCTCTGTCGGGCTCTCTCGGGCTCTGTCGGGCTCTGTCGGGCTCTACTGGGCCCTGTCGCGCTCTGTCGGGCTCTCTGGGCTCTGTCGGGCTCTGTCGGGCCCTGTCGGGCCCTGTCGGGCTCTGTCGGGTTCTGTCGGGCTCTGTCGGGCTCTGTCGGGCCCTGTCGGGCTCTGTCGGGCTCTGTCGGGCTCTGTCGGGCTCTACTGGGCTCTGTCGGGCCCTGTCGGGCCCTGTCGGGCTCTGTCGGGCTCTGTCGGGCTCTGTCGGGCTCTACTGGGCTCTGTCGAGCTCTACTGGGCTCTACTAGGCCCTGTCGGGCTCTGTCGGGCTCTGTCGGGCTCTGTCGGGCCCTGTCGGGCTCTGTCGGGCTGTGTCGGGCCCTGTCGGGCCCTGTCAGGCTCTGTTGGTGTCTGTCGGGCTCTGTCGGGCTCTGTCGGGCTCTACTGGGCTCTGTCGGGCTCTGTCGGGCCCTGTCGGGCTCTGTCGGGCTCTGTCGGGCTCTGTCGGGCTCTGTCGGGCTCTACTGGGCTCTGTCGGGCTCTACTGGGCTCTGTCGGGCTCTGTCGGGCCCTGTAGGGCCCTGTCGGGCTCTGTCGGGCTCTACTGCGCCCTGTCGGGCCCTGTCGGGCTCTGTCGGGCTCTGTCGGGCTCTACTGGGCTCTGTCGGGCTCTGTCGGGCTCTGTCGGGCTCTGTCGGGCCCTGTCGGGCTCTACTGGGCTCTGTCGGGCTCTGTCGGGCTCTGTCGGGCCCTGTCGGGCTCTGTCGGGCTCTGTCGGGCCCTGTCGGGCCCTGTCAGGCTCTGTTGGTGTCTGTCGGGCTCTGTCGGGCTCTGTCGGGCTCTACTGGGCTCTGTCGGGCTCTGTCGGGCTCTGTCGGGCCCTGTCGGGCTCTGTCGGGCTCTGTCGGGCTCCGTCGGGCTCTGTCGGGCTCTACTGGGCTCTGTCGGGCTCTACTGGGCTCTGTCGGGCTCTGTCGGGCCCTGTAGGGCCCTGTCGGGCTCTGTCGGGCTCTACTGCGCCCTGTCGGGCCCTGTCGGGATCTGTCGGGCTCTGTCGGGCTCTACTGGGCTCTGTCGGGCTCTGTCGGGCTCTGTCGGGCTCTGTCGGGCCCTGTCGGGCTCTACTGGGCTCTGTCGGGCTCTGTCGGGCCCTGTCGGGCTCTGTCGGGCCCTGTCGGGCTCTGTCGGGCTCTACTGGGCTCTGTCGGGCTCTGTCGGGCTCTGTCGGGCCCTGTCGGGCTCTGTCGGGCTCTGTCGGGATGTGTCGGGCTCTGTCGGGCTCTGTCGGGCCCTGTCGGGCTCTGTCGGGCTCTGTCGGGCTCTGTCGGGCTCTAGTGGGCTCTGTCGGGCTCTGTCGGGCTCTGTCGGGCCCTGTCGGGCCCTGTCGGGCTCTGTCGGGTTCTGTCGGGTTCTGTCGGGCTCTGTCGGGCTCTGTCGGGCTCTACTGGGCTCTACTGTTCCCTGTCGGGCTCTGTCGGGCTCTGTCGGGCTCTGTCGGGCTCTGTCGGGCCCTGTCGGGCCCTGTCGGGCTCTGTCGGGTTCTGTCGGGCTCTGTCGGGCTCTGTCGGGCCCTGTCGGGCTCTGTCGGGCCCTGTCGGGCCCTGTCGGGCTCTGTCGGGCTCTGTCGGGCTCTGTCGGGCTCTACTGGGCTCTGTCGGGCTCTGTCGGGCCCTGTCGGGCTCTGTCGGGCTCTGTCGGGCTCTGTCGGGCTCTACTGGGCTCTGTCGGGCTCTACTGGGCTCTACTAGGCCCTGTCGGGCTCTGTCGGGCTCTGTCGGGCTCTGTCGGGCCCTGTCGGGCTCTGTCGGGCTCTGTCGGGCCCTGTCGGGCCCTGTCAGGCTCTGTCGGGCTCTGTCGGGCTCTGTCGGGCTCTGTCGGGCTCTACTGGGCTCTGTCGGGCTCTGTCGGGCCCTGTCGGGCTCTGTCGGGCTCTGTCGGGCTCTGTCGGGCTCTACTGGACTCTGTCGGGCTCTACTGGGCTCTGTCGGGCTCTGTCGGGCCCTGTAGGGCCCTGTCGGGCTCTGTCGGGCTCTGTCGGGCTCTACTGCGCCCTGTCGGGCCCTGTCGGGCTCTGTCGGGCTCTGTCGGGCTCTACTGGGCTCTGTCGGGCTCTGTCGGGCTCTGTCGGGCTCTGTCGGGCCCTGTCGGGCTCTACTGGGCTCTGTCGGGCTCTGTCGGTCTCTGTCGGGCTCTGTCGGGCCCTGTCAGGCTCTGTTGGGCTCTGTCGGGCTCTGTCGGGCTCTGTAGGGCTCTGTCGGGCCCTGTCGGGCTCTACTGGGCTCTGTCGGGCTCTGTCGGTCTCTGTCGGGCTCTGTCGGGCTCTACTGCGCCCTGTCGGGCCCTGTCGGGCTCTGTCGGGCTCTGTCGGGCTCTACTGCGCCCTGTCGGGCCCTGTCGGGCTCTGTCGGGCTCTGTCGGGCTCTGTCGGGCTCTGTCGGGCCCTGTCGGGCCCTGTCGGGCTCTGTCGGGCCCTGTCGGGCTCTGTCGGGCTCTACTGGGCTCTGTCGGGCCCTGTCGGGCTCTGTCGGGCCCTGTCGGGCTCTGTCGGGCTCTGTCGGGATCTGTCGGGCTCTGTCGGGATCTGTCGGGCTCTACTGGGCCCTGTCGGGCTCTGTCGGGCCCTGTCGGGCCCTGTCGGGCTCTGTCGGGCTCTGTCGGGCTCTGTCGGGCCCTGTCGGGCTCTGTCGGGCTCTACTGGGCCCTGTCGGGCCCTGTCGGGCCCTGTCGGGCTCTGTCGGGCCCTGTCGGGCCCTGTCGGGCTCTGTCGGGCTCTGTCGGGCTCTACTGGGCTCTGTCGGGCTCTGTCGGTCCCTGTCGGGCTCTGTCGGGCCCTGTCGGACTCTGTCGGGCTCTGTCGGGCTCTGTCAGGCTCTACTGGGCCCTGTCGGGCTCTATCGGGCACTGTCGGGCTCTTTCGGGCCCTGTCGGGCTCTGTTGGTGTCTGTCGGGCTCTGTCGGGCTCTGTCGGGCTCTGTCGGGCTCTGTCGGGCTCTACTGTGCTCTGTCGGGCTCTGTCGGGCTCTGTCGGGCTCTGTCGGGCTCTGTCGGGCCCTGTCGGGCTCTACTGGGCTCTGTCGGGCTCTGTCGGGCTCTGTCGGGCCCTGTCGGGCTCTGTCGGGCCCTGTCGGGCTCTGTCGTGCTCTACTGGGCTCTGTCGGGCTCTGTCGGGCCCTGTCGGGCCCTGTCGGGCTCTGTCGGGCTCTGTCGGGATCTGTCGGGCTCTGTCGGGCTCTGTCGGGCTCTACTGGGCTCTGTCGGGCCCTGTCGGGCCCTGTCGGGCTCTGTCGGGCTCTGTCGGGCTCTACTGGGCTCTGTCGGGCCCTGTCGGGCCCTGTCGGGCCCTGTCGGGCTCTGTCGGGCTCTGTCGGGCTCTACTGGGCCCTGTCGGGCCCTGTCGGGCTCTGTCGGGCTCTGTCGAGCTCTACTGGGCTCTGTCGGGCTCTGTCAGGCCCTGTCGGGCCCTGTCGGGCCCTGTCGGGCTCTGTCGGGCTCTGTCGGGCTCTGTCGGGCTCTACTGGGCCCTGTCGGGCTCTGTCGGGCTCTGTCGGGCTCTGTCGGGCCCTGTCCGGCTCTGTCGGGTCCTGTCGGGCCCTGTCGGGCTCTGTCGGGCTCTGTCGGGCTCTGTCGGGCTCTATTGGGCCCTGTCGGGCCCTGTCGGGCTCTGTCGGGCCCTGTCGGGCCCTGTCGGGCTCTGTCGGGCTCTGTCGGGCTCTACTGGGCTCTGTCGGGCCCTGTCGGGCCCTGTCGGGCTCTGTCGGGCTCTACTGGGCCCTGTCGGGCTCTGTCGGGCCCTGTCGGGCCCTGTCGGGCCCTGTCGGGCTCTGTCGGGCTCTGTCGGGCTCTGTCGGGTCCTGTCGGTCTCTGTCGGGCTCTGTCGGGCCCTGTCGGGCCCTGTCAGGCTCTGTCGGGCTCTGTCGGGCTCTGTCGGGCTCTGTAGGGCTCTGTCGGGCCCTGTCGGGCTCTACTGGGCTCTGTCGGGCTCTGTCGGTCTCTGTCGGGCTCTGTCGGGCTCTACTGCGCCCTGTCGGGCCCTGTCGGGCTCTGTCGAGCTCTGTCGGGCTCTACTGGGCTCTGTCGGGCTCTGTCGGGCTCTGTCGGGCTCTGTCGGGCCCTGTCGGGCTCTGTCGGGCCCTGTCGGGCTCTGTCGGGCTCTACTGGGCTCTGTCGGGCTCTGTCGGGCCCTGTCGGGCCCTGTCGGGCTCTGTCGGGCTCTGTCGGGCTCTGTCGGGCCCTGTCGGGCTCTGTCGGGCTCTACTGGGCCCTGTCGGGCCCTGTCGGGCCCTGTCGGGCTCTGTCGGGCCCTGTCGGGCCCTGTCGGGCTCTGTCGGGCTCTGTCGGGCTCTACTGGGCTCTGTCGGGCTCTGTCGGGCCCTGTCGGGCTCTGTCGGGCCCTGTCGGACTCTGTCGGGCTCTGTCGGGCTCTGTCAGGCTCTACTGGGCCCTGTCGGGCTCTATCGGGCACTGTCGGGCTCTTTCGGGCCCTGTCGGGCTCTGTCGGGCCCTGTCGGGCCCTGTCGGGCCCTGTCGGGCTTTGTCGGGCTCTGTCGGGCCCTGTCGGGCTTTGTCGGGCTCTGTCGAGCTCTGTCGGGCTCTGTGAGGCTCTACTGGGCCCTGTCGGGCTCTGTCGGGCTCTGTCGGGCCCTGTCGGGCTCTGTCGGGCCCTGTCAGGCTCTGTCGGGCCCTGTCGGGCTTTGTCGGGCTCTGTCGGGCTCTGTCGGGCTCTGTCGGGCTCTACTGGGCCCTGTCGGGCCCTGTCGGGCCCTGTCGGGCTCTGTCGGGCTCTGTCGGGCTCTGTCGGGCTCTACTGGGCTCTACTGTTCCCTGTTGGGCCCTGTCGGGCTCTGTCGGGCTCTGTCGGGCTCTGTCGGGCCCTGTCGGGCCCTGTCGGGCTCTGTCGGGCTCTGTCGGGCTCTAGTGGGCTCTGTCGGGCTCTGTCGGGCTCTGTCGGGCACTGTCGGGCCCTGTCGGGCTCTGTCGGGTTCTGTCGGGCTCTGTCGGGCTCTGTCGGGCTCTGTCGGGCTCTACTGGGCTCTACTGTTCCCTGTCGGGCCCTGTCGGGCTCTGTCAGGCTCTCTCGGGCTCTGTCGGGCTCTGTCGGGCTCTACTGGGCCCTGTCGGGCTCTGTCGGGCTCTGTCGGGCCCTGTCGGGCCCTGTCGGGCCCTGTCGGGCTCTGTCGGGTTCTGTCGGGCTCTGTCGGGCTCTGTCGGGCCCTGTCGGGCTCTGTCGGGCTCTGTCGGGCTCTGTCGGGCTCTACTGGGCTCTGTCGGGCCCTGTCGGGCCCTGTCGGGCTCTGTCGGGCTCTGTCGGGCTCTGTCGGGCTCTACTGGGCTCTGTCGGGCTCTACTGGGCTCTACGAGGCCCTGTCGGGCTCTGTCGGGCTCTGTCGGGCTCTGTCGGGCCCTGTCGGGCTCTGTCGGGCTGTGTCGGGCCCTGTCGGGCCCTGTCAGGCTCTGTTGGTGTCTGTCGGGCTCTGTCGGGCTCTGTCGGGCTCTGTCGGGCTCTACTGTGCTCTGTCGGGCCCTGTCGGGCCCTGTCGGGCCCTGTCGGGCTCTGTCGGGCTCTGTCGGGCTCTGTCGGGCTCTGTAGGGCTCTGTCGGGCCCTGTCGGGCTCTACTGGGCTCTGTCGGGCTCTGTCGGGCCCTGTCGGGCTCTGTCGGGCTCTGTCGGGCTCTACTGGGCTCTGTCGGGCTCTGTCGGGCCCTGTAGGGCCCTGTCGGGCTCTGTCGGGCTCTGTCGGGCTCTACTGCGCCCTGTCGGGCCCTGTCGGGCTCTGTCGGGCTCTGTCGGGCTCTACTGGGCTCTGTCGGGCTCTGTCGGGCTCTGTCGGGCTCTGTCGGGCCCTGTCGCGCTCTACTGGGCTCTGTCGGGCTCTGTCGGGCCCTGTCGGGCTCTGTCGGGCCCTGTCGGGCTCTGTCGGGCTCTACTGGGCTCTGTCGGGCTCTGTCGGGCTCTGTCGGGCCCTGTCGGGCTCTGTCGGGCTCTGTCGGGCCCTGTCGGGCCCTGTCGGGCTCTGTAGGGCCCTGTCGGGCTCTGTCGGGCTCTACTGGGCTCCGTCGGGCTCTGTCGGGCCCTGTCGGGCCCTGTCGGGCTCTGTCAGGCTCTGTCGGGCTCTGTCGGGCCCTGTCGGGCTCTGTCGGGCTCTACTGGGAACTGTCGGGCCCTGTCGGGCCCTGTCGGGCTCTGTCGGGCCCTGTCGGGCCCTGTCGGGATCTGTCGGGCTCTGTCGGGCTCTACTGGGCTCTGTCGGGCTCTGTCGGGCTCTGTCGGGCTCTGTCGGGCCCTGTCGGACTCTGTCGGGCTCTGTCGGGCTCTGTCAGGCTCTACTGGGCCCTGTCGGGCTCTATCGGGCACTGTCGGGCTCTTTCGGGCCCTGTCGGGCTCTGTCGGGCCCTGTCGGGCCCTGTCGGGCTTTGTCGGGCTCTGTCGAGCTCTGTCGGGCTCTGTGAGGCTCTACTGGGCCCTGTCGGGCTCTGTCGGGCTCTGTCGGGCTCTGTCGGGCCCTGTCGGGCTCTGTCGGGCTCTGTCGGGCTCTGTCGGGCTCTACTGGGCCCTGTCGGGCTCTGTCGGGCTCTGTCGGGCTCTGTCGGGCTCTGTCGGGCTCTGTCGGGCCCTGTCGGGCCCTGTCGGTCTCTGTCGGGCTCTGTCGGGCTCTGTCGGGCTCTGTCGGGCCCTGTCGAGCTCTGTCGGGCTCTGTCGGGCCCTGTCGGGCTCTGTCGGGCTCTGTCGGGCTCTGTCGGGCTCTACTGGGCTCTGTCGGGCTCTGTCGGGCCCTGTAGGGCCCTGTCGGGCTCTGTCGGGCTCTGTCGGGCTCTACTGCGCCCTGTCGGGCCCTGTCGGGCTCTGTCGGGCTCTGTCGGGCTCTACTGGGCTCTGTCGGGCTCTGTCGGGCTCTGTCGGGCTCTGTCGGGCCCTGTCGCGCTCTACTGGGCTCTGTCGGGCTCTGTCGGGCCCTGTCGGGCTCTGTCGGCCCCTGTCGGGCTCTGTCGGGCTCTACTGGGCTCTGTCGGGCTCTGTCGGGCTCTGTCGGGCCCTGTCGGGCTCTGTCGGGCTCTGTCGGGCCCTGTCGGGTTCTGTCGGGCTCTACTGGGCTCCGTCGGGCTCTGTCGGGCTCTGTCGGGCCCTGTCGGGCCCTGTCGGGCTCTGTCGGGCTCTGTCGGGCTCTGTCGGGCCCTGTCGGGCTCTGTCGGGCTCTACTGGGCTCTGTCGGGCTCTGTCGGGCCCTGTCGGGCTCTGTCGGGCCCTGTCGGGCTCTGTCGGGCTCTACTGGGCTCTGTCGGGCTCTACTGGGCTCTGTCGGGCTCTGTCGGGCTCTGTCGGGCTCTGTCGGGCTCTGTCGGGCCCTGTCGGGCTCTGTCGGGCCCTGTCGGGCTCTGTCGGGCTCTACTGGGCTCTGTCGGGCTCTGTCGGGCCCTGTCGGGCTCTGTCGGGCCCTTTCGGGCTCTGTCGGGCTCTACTGGGCTCTGTCGGGCTCTGTCGGGCTCTGTCGGGCCCTGTCGGGCTCTGTCGGGCTCTGTCGGGCTCTGTCGGGCCCTGTCGGGCTCTGTCGGGCCCTGTCGGGCTCTGTCGGGCTCTACTGGGAACTGTCGGGCCCTGTCGGGCCCTGTCGGGCTCTGTCGGGCCCTGTCGGGCCCTGTCGGGATCTGTCGGGCTCTTTCGGGCTCTACTGGGCTCTGTCGGACTCTGTCGGGCCCTGTCGGGCTCTGTCGGGCCCTGTCGGACTCTGTCGGGCTCTGTCGGGCTCTGTCAGGCTCTACTGGGCCCTGTCGGGCTCTATCGGGCACTGTCGGGCTCTTTCGGGCCCTGTCGGGCTCTGTCGGGCCCTGTCGGGCCCTGTCGGGCTTTGTCGGGCTCTGTCGAGCTCTGTCGGGCTCTGTGAGGCTCTACTGGGCCCTGTCGGGCTCTGTCGGGCTCTGTCGGGCTCTGTCGGGCCCTGTCGGGCTCTGTCGGGCTCTGTCGGGCTCTGTCGGGCTCTACTGGGCCCTGTCGGGCTCTGTCGGGCTCTGTCGGGCTCTGTCGGGCTCTACTGGGCCCTGTCGGGCTCTGTCGGGCTCTGTCGGGCTCTGTCGGGCTCTACTGGGCTCTGTCGGGCCCTGTCGGGCCCTGTCGGGCCCTGTCGGTCTCTGTCGGGCTCTGTCAGGCTCTACTGGGCTCTGTCGGGTTCTGTCGGGCCCTGTCGGGCCCTGTCGGGCCCTGTCGGGCTCTGTCGGGCTCTGTCGGGCTCTACTGGGCTCTGTCGGGTTCTACTGGGCTCTACTGGGCCCTGTCGGGCTCTGTCGGGCTCTGTCGGGCTCTACTGGTCTCTGTCGGGCTCTACTGTGCTCTGTCGGGCTCGGTCGGGCCCTGTCGGGCTCTGTCGGGCTCTACTGGGCTCTCTCGGGCTCTGTCGGGCCCTGTCGGGCTCTGTCGGGCTCTTTCGGGCTCTGTCGGGCTCTACTGGTCTCTGTCGGGCTCTGTCGGGCCCTGTCGGGCCCTGTCGGGCTCTGTCGGGCTCTGTCGGACCCTGTCGGGCCCTGTCGGGCTCTGTCGGGCTCTACTGGGCTCTGTCGGGCTCTGTCGGGCCCTGTCGGGCTCTGTCGGGCTCTGTCGGGCTCTACTGGGCCCTGTCGGGCTCTGTCGGGCTCTGTCGGGCTCTGTCGGGCTCTGTCGGGCCCTGTCGGGCTTTGTCGGGCTCTGTCGGGCTCTGTCGGGCTCTGTCGGGCTCTACTGGGCCCTGTCGGGCTCTGTCGGGCCCTGTCGGGCTCTGTCGGGCTCTGTCGGGCTCTGTCGGGCTCTGTCGGGCTCTACTGGGCTCTACTGTTCCCTGTCGGGCCCTGTCGGGCTCTGTCGGGCTCTGTCGGGCTCTGTCGGGCCCTGTCGGGCCCTGTCGGGCTCTGTCGGGCTCTGTCGGGCTCTAGTGGGCTCTGTCGGGCTCTGTCGGGCTCTGTCGGGCCCTGTCGGGCCCTGTCGGGCTCTGTCGGGCTCTGTCGGATTCTGTCGGGCTCTGTCGGGCTCTGTCGGGCTCTGTCGGGCTCTACTGGGCTCTACTGTTCCCTGTCGGGCCCTGTCGGGCTCTGTCGGGCTCTGTCGGGCTCTACTGGGCCCTGTCGCGCTCTGTCGGGTTCTCTGGGCTCTGTCGGGCTCTGTCGGGCCCTGTCGGGCCCTGTCGGGCTCTGTCGGGTTCTGTCGGGCTCTGTCGGGCTCTGTCGGGCCCTGTCGGGCTCTGTCGGGCTCTGTCGGGCTCTGTCGGGCTCTACTGGGCTCTGTCGGGCCCTGTCGGGCCCTGTCGGGCTCTGTCGGGCTCTGTCGGGCTCTGTCGGGCTCTACTGGGCTCTGTCGGGCTCTACTGGGCTCTACTAGGCCCTGTCGGGCTCTGTCGGGCTCTGTCGGGCTCTGTCGGGCCCTGTCGGGCTCTGTCGGGCTGTGTCGGGCCCTGTCGGGCCCTGTCAGGCTCTGTTGGTGTCTGTCGGGCTCTGTCGGGCTCTGTCGGGCTCTGTCGGGCTCTACTGGGCTCTCTCGGGCTCTACTGGGCTCTGTCGGGCTCTGTCGGGCCCTGTAGGGCCCTGTCGGGCTCTGTCGGGCTCTACTGTGCCCTGTCGGGCCCTGTCGGGCTCTGTCGGGCTCTGTCGGGCTCTACTGGGCTCTGTCGGGCTCTGTCGGGCTCTGTCGGGCCCTGTCGGGCTCTACTGGGCTCTGTCGGGCTCTGTCGGGCCCTGTCGGGCCCTGTCGGGCCCTGTCGGGCTCTGTCGGGCCCTGTCGGGCCCTGTCGGGATCTGTCGGGCTCTGTCGGGCTCTGTCGGGCTCTGTCGGGCTCTGTCGGGCTCTAGTGGGCTCTGTCGGGCTCTGTCGGGCTCTGTCGGGCCCTGTCGGGCCCTGTCGGGCTCTGTCGGGCTCTGTCGGGTTCTGTCGGGCTCTGTCGGGCTCTGTTGGGCTCTGTCGGGCTCTACTGGGCTCTACTGTTCCCTGTCGGGCTCTGTCGGGCTCTGTCGGGCTCTGTCGGGCCCTGTCGGGCCCTGTCGGGCCCTGTCGGGTTCTGTCGGGCTCTGTCGGGCTCTGTCGGGCCCTGTCGGGCTCTGTCGGGCCCTGTCGGGCCCTGTCGGGCTCTGTCGGGCTCTGTCGGGCTCTGTCGGGCTCTACTGGGCTCTGTCGGGCTCTGTCGGGCCCTGTCGGGCTCTGTCGGGCTCTGTCGGCCTCTGTCGGGCTCTACTGGGCTCTGTCGGGCTCTACTGGGCTCTACTAGGCCCTGTCGGGCTCTGTCGGGCTCTGTCGGGCTCTGTCGGGCCCTGTCGGGCTCTGTCGGGCTCTTTCGGGCCCTGTCAGGCTCTGTTGGGGTCTGTCGGGCTCTGTCGGGCTCTGTCGGGCTCTACTGGGCTCTGTCGGGCTCTGTCGGGCCCTGTCGGGCTCTGTCGGGCTCTGTCGGGCTCTGTCGGGCTCTACTGGGCTCTGTCGGGCTCTATTGGGCTCTGTCGGGCTCTGTCGGGCCCTGCAGGGCCCTGTCGGGCTCTGTCGGGCTCTGTCGGGCTCTACTGCGCCCTGTCGGGCCCTGTCGGGCTCTGTCGGGCTCTGTCGGGCTCTACTGGGCTCTGTCGGGCTCTCTCGGGCTCTGTCGGGCTCTGTCGGGCTCTGTCGGGCCCTGTCGGGCTCTACTGGGCTCTGTCGGGCTCTGTCGGGCTCTGTCGGGCTCTGTCGGGCCCTGTCGGGCTCTGTCGGGCTCTACTGGGCTCTGTCGGGCTCTGTCGGGCTCTGTCGGGCCCTGTCGGGCTCTGTCGGGCTCTGTCGGGATCTGTCGGGCTCTGTCGGGCTCTGTCGGGCTCTACTGGGCTCTGTCGGGCCCTGTCGGGCCCTGTCGGGCTCTGTCGGGCTCTGTCGGGCTCTACTGGGCCCTGTCGGGCTCTGTCGAGCTCTACTGGGCTCTGTCGGGCTCTGTCAGGCCCTGTCGGGCCCTGTCGGGCTCTGTCGGGCTCTGTCGGGCTCTGTCGGGCTCTGTCGGGCTCTGTCGGGCTCTACTGGGCCCTTTCGGGCCCTGTCGGGCTCTGTCGGGCTCTGTCGGGCTCTGTCGGGCTCTACTGGGCCCTGTCCGGCTCTGTCGGGCTCTGTCGGGCTCTGTCGGGCCCTGTCAGGCTCTGTCGGGTCCTGTCGGGCCCTGTCGGGCTCTGTCGGGCTCTGTCGGGCTCTGTCAGGCTCTATTGGGCCCTGTCGGGCCCTGTCGGGCTCTGTCGGGCTCTGTCGGGCCCTGTCGGGCTCTGTCGGGCCCTGTCGGGCCCTGTCGGGCTCTGTCGGGCTCTGTCGGGCTCTACTGGGCCCTGTCGGGCTCTGTCGGGCCCTGTCGGGCCCTGTCGGGCCCTGTCGGGCTCTGTCGGGCTCTGTCGGGCTCTGTCGGGTCCTGTCGGTCTCTGTCGGGCTCTGTCGGGCCCTGTCGGGCCCTGACAGGCTCTGTCGGGCTCTGTCGGGCTCTGTCGGGCTCTGTAGGGCTCTGTCGGGCCCTGTCGGGCTCTACTGGGCTCTGTCGGGCTCTGTCGGTCTCTGTCGGGCTCTGTCGGGCTCTACTGCGCCCTGTCGGGCCCTGTCGGGCTCTGTCGGGCTCTGTCGGGCTCTGTCGGGCTCTACTGCGCCCTGTCGGGCCCTGTCGGGCTCTGTCGGGCCCTGTCGGGCTCTGTCGGGCTCTGTCGGGCTCTGTCGGGCCCTGTCGGGCTCTGTCGGGCCCTGTCGGGCTCTGTCGGGCTCTACTGGGCTCTGTCGGGCTCTGTCGGGCTCTGTCGGGCCCTGTCGGGCTCTGTCGGGCTCTGTCGGGATCTGTCGGGCTCTGTCGGGATCTGTCGGGCTCTACTGGGCCCTGTCGGGCTCTGTCGGGCCCTGTCGGGCCCTATCGGGCTCTGTCGGGCTCTGTCGGGCTCTGTCGGGCCCTGTCGGGCTCTGTCGGGCTCTACTGGGCCCTGTCGGGCCCTGTCGGGCCCTGTCGGACTCTGTCGGGCCCTGTCGGGCTCTGTCGGGCTCTACTGGGCCCTGTCGGGCCCTGTCGGGCCCTGTCGGGCTCTGTCGGGCCCTGTCGGGCTCTGTCGGGCCCTGTCGGGCTTTGTCGGGCTCTGTCGGGCCCTGTCGGGCCCTGTCGGGCTCTGTCGGGCCCTGTCGGGCTCTATCGGGCACTGTCGGGCTCTTTCGGGCCCTGTCGGGCTCTGTCGATCCCTGTCGGGCCCTGTCGGGCCCTGTCGGGCTTTGTCGGGCTCTGTCGGGCCCTGTCGGGCTTTGTCGGGCTCTGTCGAGCTCTGTCGGGCTCTGTGAGGCTCTACTGGGCCCTGTCGGGCTCTGTCGGGCTCTGTCGGGCCCTGTCGGGCTCTGTCGGGCCCTGTCGGGCTCTGTCGGGCTCTGTCGGGCTCTGTAGGGCTCTGTCGGGCCCTGTCGGGCTCTACTGGGCTCTGTCGGGCTCTGTCGGGCCCTGTCGGGCTCTGTCGGGCTCTGTCGGGCTCTGTCGGGCTCTACTGGGCTCTGTCGGGCTCTGTCGGGCCCTGTAGGGCCCTGTCGGGCTCTGTCGGGCTCTGTCGGGCTCTACTGCTCCCTGTCGGCCCTGTCGGGCTCTGTCGGGCTCTGTCGGGCTCTACTGGGCTCTGTCGGGCTCTGTCGGGCTCTGTCGGGCCCTGTCGGGCTCTGTCGGGCCCTGTCGGGCTCTGTCGGGCTCTGTCGGGCTCTACTGGGCTCTGTCGGGCTCTGTCGGGCCCTGTCGGGCCCTGTCGGGCTCTGTCGGGCTCTGTCGGGCTCTGTCGGGCTCTGTCGGGCCCTGTCGGTCTCTCTCGGGCTCTACTGGGCCCTGTCGGGCCCTGTCGGGCCCTGTCGGGCTCTGTCGGGCCCTGTCGGGCCCTGCCGGGATCTGTCGGGCTCTGTCGGGCTCTACTGGGCTCTGTCGGGCTCTGTCGGGCCCTGTCGGGCTCTGTCGGGCCCTGTCGGACTCTGTCGGGCCCTGTCAGGCTCTGTTGGTGTCTGTCGGGCTCTGTCGGGCTCTGTCGGGCTCTGTCGGGCTCTACTGGGCTCTCTCGGGCTCTACTGGGCTCTGTCGGGCTCTGTCGGGCCCTGTAGGGCCCTGTCGGGCTCTGTCGGGCTCTACTGCGCCCTGTCGGGCCCTGTCGGGCTCTGTCGGGCTCTGTCGGGCTCTACTGGGCTCTGTCGGGCTCTGTCGGGCTCTGTCGGGCCCTGTCGGGCTCTACTGGGCTCTGTCGGGCTCTGTCGGGCCCTGTCGGGCCCTGTCGGGCCCTGTCGGGCTCTGTCGGGCTCTACTGGGCTCTGTCGGGCTCTGTCGGGCCCTGTCGGGCTCTGTCGGGCTCTGTCGGGCTCTGTCGGGCTCTGTCGGGCTCTAGTGGGCTCTGTCGGGCTCTGTCGGGCTCTGTCGGGCCCTGTCGGGCCCTGTCGGGCTCTGTCGGGCTCTGTCGGGTTCTGTCGGGCTCTGTCGGGCTCTGTTGGGCTCTGTCGGGCTCTACTGGGCTCTACTGTTCCCTGTCGGGCTCTGTCGGGCTCTG
Source organism: Caloenas nicobarica (assembly GCF_036013445.1). Classification (NCBI taxonomy): domain Eukaryota; kingdom Metazoa; phylum Chordata; class Aves; order Columbiformes; family Columbidae; genus Caloenas; species Caloenas nicobarica. Next base: position 44,290 of record NW_027017475.1, on the reverse strand, counting down.
TCGGGCTCTGTCGGGCCCTGTCGGGCCCTGTCGGGCCCTGTCGGGTTCTGTCGGGCTCTGTCGGGCTCTGTCGGGCCCTGTCGGGCTCTGTCGGGCCCTGTCGGGCCCTGTCGGGCTCTGTCGGGCTCTGTCGGGCTCTGTCGGGCTCTACTGGGCTCTGTCGGGCTCTGTCGGGCCCTGTCGGGCTCTGTCGGGCTCTGTCGGGCTCTGTCGGGCTCTACTGGGCTCTGTCGGGCTCTACTGGGCTCTACTAGGCCCTGTCGGGCTCTGTCGGGCTCTGTCGGGCTCTGTCGGGCCCTGTCGGGCTCTGTCGGGCTCTTTCGGGCCCTGTCAGGCTCTGTTGGGGTCTGTCGGGCTCTGTCGGGCTCTGTCGGGCTCTACTGGGCTCTGTCGGGCTCTGTCGGGCCCTGTCGGGCTCTGTCGGGCTCTGTCGGGCTCTGTCGGGCTCTACTGGGCTCTGTCGGGCTCTATTGGGCTCTGTCGGGCTCTGTCGGGCCCTGCAGGGCCCTGTCGGGCTCTGTCGGGCTCTGTCGGGCTCTACTGCGCCCTGTCGGGCCCTGTCGGGCTCTGTCGGGCTCTGTCGGGCTCTACTGGGCTCTGTCGGGCTCTCTCGGGCTCTGTCGGGCTCTGTCGGGCTCTGTCGGGCCCTGTCGGGCTCTACTGGGCTCTGTCGGGCTCTGTCGGGCTCTGTCGGGCTCTGTCGGGCCCTGTCGGGCTCTGTCGGGCTCTACTGGGCTCTGTCGGGCTCTGTCGGGCTCTGTCGGGCCCTGTCGGGCTCTGTCGGGCTCTGTCGGGATCTGTCGGGCTCTGTCGGGCTCTGTCGGGCTCTACTGGGCTCTGTCGGGCCCTGTCGGGCCCTGTCGGGCTCTGTCGGGCTCTGTCGGGCTCTACTGGGCTCTGTCGGGCCCTGTCGGGCCCTGTCGGGCCCTGTCGGGCCCTGTCGGGCTCTACTGGGCCCTGTCGGGCTCTGTCGAGCTCTACTGGGCTCTGTCGGGCTCTGTCAGGCCCTGTCGGGCCCTGTCGGGCTCTGTCGGGCTCTGTCGGGCTCTGTCGGGCTCTGTCGGGCTCTGTCGGGCTCTACTGGGCCCTGTCGGGCCCTGTCGGGCTCTGTCGGGCTCTGTCGGGCTCTGTCGGGCTCTACTGGGCCCTGTCCGGCTCTGTCGGGCTCTGTCGGGCTCTGTCGGGCCCTGTCAGGCTCTGTCGGGTCCTGTCGGGCCCTGTCGGGCTCTGTCGGGCTCTGTCGGGCTCTGTCAGGCTCTATTGGGCCCTGTCGGGCCCTGTCGGGCTCTGTCGGGCTCTGTCGGGCCCTGTCGGGCTCTGTCGGGCCCTGTCGGGCCCTGTCGGGCTCTGTCGGGCTCTGTCGGGCTCTACTGGGCCCTGTCGGGCTCTGTCGGGCCCTGTCGGGCCCTGTCGGGCCCTGTCGGGCTCTGTCGGGCTCTGTCGGGCTCTGTCGGGTCCTGTCGGTCTCTGTCGGGCTCTGTCGGGCCCTGTCGGGCCCTGACAGGCTCTGTCGGGCTCTGTCGGGCTCTGTCGGGCTCTGTAGGGCTCTGTCGGGCCCTGTCGGGCTCTACTGGGCTCTGTCGGGCTCTGTCGGTCTCTGTCGGGCTCTGTCGGGCTCTACTGCGCCCTGTCGGGCCCTGTCGGGCTCTGTCGGGCTCTGTCGGGCTCTGTCGGGCTCTACTGCGCCCTGTCGGGCCCTGTCGGGCTCTGTCGGGCCCTGTCGGGCTCTGTCGGGCTCTGTCGGGCTCTGTCGGGCCCTGTCGGGCTCTGTCGGGCCCTGTCGGGCTCTGTCGGGCTCTACTGGGCTCTGTCGGGCTCTGTCGGGCTCTGTCGGGCCCTGTCGGGCTCTGTCGGGCTCTGTCGGGATCTGTCGGGCTCTGTCGGGATCTGTCGGGCTCTACTGGGCCCTGTCGGGCTCTGTCGGGCCCTGTCGGGCCCTATCGGGCTCTGTCGGGCTCTGTCGGGCTCTGTCGGGCCCTGTCGGGCTCTGTCGGGCTCTACTGGGCCCTGTCGGGCCCTGTCGGGCCCTGTCGGGCTCTGTCGGGCCCTGTCGGGCTCTGTCGGGCTCTACTGGGCCCTGTCGGGCTCTGTCGGGCCCTGTCGGGCTCTGTCGGGCCCTGTCGGGCTTTGTCGGGCTCTGTCGGGCCCTGTCGGGCCCTGTCGGGCTCTGTCGGGCCCTGTCGGGCTCTATCGGGCACTGTCGGGCTCTTTCGGGCCCTGTCGGGCTCTGTCGATCCCTGTCGGGCCCTGTCGGGCCCTGTCGGGCTTTGTCGGGCTCTGTCGGGCCCTGTCGGGCTTTGTCGGGCTCTGTCGAGCTCTGTCGGGCTCTGTGAGGCTCTACTGGGCCCTGTCGGGCTCTGTCGGGCTCTGTCGGGCCCTGTCGGGCTCTGTCGGGCCCTGTCGGGCTCTGTCGGGCTCTGTCGGGCTCTGTAGGGCTCTGTCGGGCCCTGTCGGGCTCTACTGGGCTCTGTCGGGCTCTGTCGGGCCCTGTCGGGCTCTGTCGGGCTCTGTCGGGCTCTGTCGGGCTCTACTGGGCTCTGTCGGGCTCTGTCGGGCCCTGTAGGGCCCTGTCGGGCTCTGTCGGGCTCTGTCGGGCTCTACTGCTCCCTGTCGGCCCTGTCGGGCTCTGTCGGGCTCTGTCGGGCTCTACTGGGCTCTGTCGGGCTCTGTCGGTCTCTGTCGGGCCCTGTCGGGCTCTGTCGGGCCCTGTCGGGCTCTGTCGGGCTCTGTCGGGCTCTACTGGGCTCTGTCGGGCTCTGTCGGGCCCTGTCGGGCCCTGTCGGGCTCTGTCGGGCTCTGTCGGGCTCTGTCGGGCTCTGTCGGGCCCTGTCGGGCTCTCTCGGGCTCTACTGGGCCCTGTCGGGCCCTGTCGGGATCTGTCGGGCTCTGTCGGGCCCTGTCGGGCCCTGCCGGGATCTGTCGGGCTCTGTCGGGCTCTACTGGGCTCTGTCGGGCTCTGTCGGGCCCTGTCGGGCTCTGTCGGGCCCTGTCGGACTCTGTCGGGCTCTGTCGGGCTCTGTCAGGTTCTACTGGGCCCTGTCGGGCTCTATCGGGCACTGTCGGGCTCTTTCGGGCCCTGTCGGGCTCTGTCGGGCCCTGTCGGGCTCTGTCGGGCTCTGTCGGGCTCTGTCGGGCTCTACTGGGCCCTGTCGGGCTCTGTCGGGCTCTGTCGGGCTCTGTCGGGCTCTACTGGGCTCTGTCGGGCTCTGTCGGGCCCTGTCGGGCCCTGTCGGGCTCTGTCGGGCTCTGTCGGGCCCTGTCGGGCCCTGTCGAGCTCTGTCGGGCTCTGTTGGGCTCTGTCAGGCTCTACTGGGCTCTGTCGGGCTCTGTCGGGTTCTGTCGGGCTCTGTCGGGCTCTGTCGGGCCCTGTCGGGCCCTGTCGGGCTCTGTCGGGCCCTGTCGGGCTCTGTCGGGCTCTGTCGGGCTCTGTCGGGCTCTACTGGGCTCTGTCGGGTTCTACTGGGCTCTACTGGGCCCTGTCGGGCTCTGTCGGGCTCTGTCGGGCTCTGTCGGGCTCTACTGGGCTCTACTGTTCCCTGTCGGGCCCTGTCGGGCTCTGTCGGGCTCTCTCGGGCTCTGTCGGGCTCTGTCGGGCTCTACTGGGCCCTGTCGGGCTCTGTCGGGCTCTGTCGGGCTCTGTTGGGCTCTGTCGGGCTCTGTCGGGCTCTGTCGGGCCCTGTCGGGCCCTGTCGGGCTCTGTCGGGCTCTGTCGGGCCCTGTCGGGCTCTGTCGGGCTCGGTCGGGCTCGGTCGGGCTCTACTGGGCTCTGTCGGGCTCTGTCGGGCCCTGTCGGGCCCTGTCAGGCTCTGTCGGGCTCTGTCGGGCTCTACTGGGCTCTGTCGGGCTCTACTGGGCTCTACTAGGCCCTGTCGGGCTCTGTCGGGCTCTGTCGGGCCCTGTCGGGCTCTGTCGGGCTCTGTCGGGCTCTGTCGGGCCCTGTCGGGCTCTGTCGGGCTCTGTCGGGCCCTGTCGGGCTCTGTCGGGCTCCACTGGGCTCTACTGTTCCCTGTCGGGCCCTGTTGGGCTCTGTCGGGCTCTGTCGGTCTCTGTCGGGCCCTGTCGGGCCCTGTCGGGCTCTGTCGGGCTCTGTCGGGCTCTGTCGGGCTCTACTGGGCTCTGTCGGGCTCTGTCGGGCTCTGTCGGGCCCTGTCGGGCCCTGTCGGGCTCTACTGGGCTCTGTCGGGCTCTGTCGGGCCCTGTCGGGCTCTGTCGGGCCCTGTCGGGCTCTGTCGGGCTCTACTGGGCTCTGTCGGGCTCTGTCGGGCTCTGTCGGGCCCTGTCGGGCTCTGTCGGGCTCTGTCGGGATCTGTCGGGCTCTGTCGGGCTCTGTCGGGCCCTGTCGGGCTCTGTCGGGCTCTGTCGGGCTCTGTCGGGCTCTGTCGGGCTCTAGTGGGCTCTGTCGGGCTCTGTCGGGCTCTGTCGGGCCCTGTCGGGCCCTGTCGGGCTCTGTCGGGCTCTGTCGGGTTCTGTCGGGCTCTGTCGGGCTCTGTCGGGCTCTGTCGGGCTCTACTGGGCTCTACTGTTCCCTGTCGGGCCCTGTCGGGCTCTGTCGGGCTCTGTCGGGCTCTGTCGGGCTCTGTCGGGCCCTGTCGGGCCCTGTCGGGCTCTGTCGGGTTCTGTCGGGCTCTGTCGGGCTCTGTCGGGCCCTGTCGGGCTCTGTCGGGCCCTGTCGGGCCCTGTCGGGCTCTGTCGGGCTCTGTCGGGCTCTGTCGGGCTCTACTGGGCTCTGTCGGGCTCTGTTGGGCCCTGTCGGGCTCTGTCGGGCTCTGTCGGGCTCTGTCGGGCTCTACTGGGCTCTGTCGGGCTCTACTGGGCTCTGCTAGGCCCTGTCGGGCTCTGTCGGGCTCTGTCGGGCCCTGTCGGGCCCTGTCGGGCTCTGTCGGGCTCTGTCGGGCCCTGTCGGGCCCTGTCAGGCTCTGTCGGGGTCTGTCGGGCTCTGTCGGGCTCTGTCGGGCTCTACTGGGCTCTGTCGGGCTCTGTCGGGCCCTGTCGGGCTCTGTCGGGCTCTGTCGGGCTCTGTCGGGCTCTACTGGGCTCTGTCGGGCTCTACTGGGCTCTGTCGGGCTCTGTCGGGCCCTGTAGGGCCCTGTCGGGCTCTGTCGGGCTCTGTCGGGCTCTACTGCGCCCTGTCGGGCCCTGTCGGGCTCTGTCGGGCTCTGTCAGGCTCTACTGGGCTCTGTCGGGCTCTGTCGGGCTCTGTCGGGCTCTGTCGGGCTCTGTCGGGCCCTGTCGGGCTCTACTGGGCTCTGTCGGGCTCTGTCGGGCCCTGTCTGGCTCTGTCGGGCCCTGTCGGGCTCTGTCGGGCTCTACTGGGCTCTGTCGGGCTCTGTCGGGCTCTGTCGGGATCTGTCGGGCTCTGTCTGGCTCTGTCGGGCTCTACTGGGCTCTGTCGGGCCCTGTCGGGCCCTGTCGGGCTCTGTCGGGCTCTGTCGGGCTCTACTGGGCTCTGTCGGGCCCTGTCGGGCCCTGTCGGGCCCTGTCGGGCTCTGTCGGGCTCTGTCGGGCTCTACTGGGCCCTGTCGGGCCCTGTCGGGCTCTGTCGGGCTCTGTCGAGCTCTACTGGGCTCTGTCGGGCTCTGTCAGGCCCTGTCGGGCCCTGTCGGGCCCTGTCGGGCTCTGTCGGGCTCTGTCGGGCTCTGTCGGGCCCTGTCGGGCTCTGTCGGGCCCTGTCGGGCTCTGTCGGGCTCTGTCGGGCCCTGTCCGGCTCTGTCGGGCTCTGTCGGGCTCTGTCGGGCCCTGTCAGGCTCTGTCAGGCTCTACTGGGCTCTGTCGGGCTCTGTCGGGCCCTGTCGGGCTCTGTCGGGCCCTGTCGGACTCTGTCGGGCTCTGTCGGGCTCTGTCAGGCTCTACTGGGCCCTGTCGGGCTCTATCGGGCACTGTCGGGCTCTTTCGGGCCCTGTCGGGCTCTGTCGGGCCCTGTCGGGCCCTGTCGGGCCCTGTCGGGCTTTGTCGGGCTCTGTCGGGCCCTGTCGGGCTTTGTCGGGCTCTGTCGAGCTCTGTCGGGCTCTGTGAGGCTCTACTGGGCCCTGTCGGGCTCTGTCGGGCTCTGTCGGGCCCTGTCGGGCTCTGTCGGGCCCTGTCAGGCTCTGTCGGGCTCTGTCGGGCTCTGTCGGGCTCTGTAGGGCTCTGTCGGGCCCTGTCGGGCTCTACTGGGCTCTGTCGGGCTCTGTCGGGCCCTGTCGTGCTCTGTCGGGCTCTGTCGGGCTCTGTCGGGCTCTACTGGGCTCTGTCGGGCTCTGTCGGGCCCTGTAGGGCCCTGTCGGGCTCTGTCGGGCTCTGTCGGGCTGTACTGCTCCCTGTCGGCCCTGTCGGGCTCTGTCGGGCTCTGTCGGGCTCTACTGGGCTCTGTCGGGCTCTGTCGGGCTCTGTCGGGCTCTGTCGGGCCCTGTCGGGCTCTACTGGGCTCTGTCGGGCTCTGTCGGGCCCTGTCGGGCTCTGTCGGGCTCTGTCGGGCTCTGTCGGGCTCTACTGGGCTCTGTCGGGCTCTGTCGGGCCCTGTAGGGCCCTGTCGGGCTCTGTCGGGCTCTGTCGGGCTCTACTGCTCCCTGTCGGCCCTGTCGGGCTCTGTCGGGCTCTGTCGGGCTCTACTGGGCTCTGTCGGGCTCTGTCGGGCTCTGTCGGGCTCTGTCGGGCCCTGTCGGGCTCTACTGGGCTCTCTCGGGCTCTGTCGGGCTCTGTCGGGCTCTGTCGGGCTCTGTCGGGCTCTACTGGGCTCTGTCGGGCCCTGTCGGGCCCTGTCGGGCCCTGTCGGGCTCTGTCGGGCTCTGTCGGGCTCTGTCGGGCCCTGTCGGGCTCTGTCGGGCTCTACTGGGCTCTGTCGGGCTCTGTCGGGCTCTGTCGGGCCCTGTCGGGCTCTGTCGGGCTCTGTCGGGATCTGTCGGGCTCTGTCGGGATCTGTCGGGCTCTACTGGGCCCTGTCGGGCTCTGTCGGGCCCTGTCGGGCCCTGTCGGGCTCTGTCGGGCTCTGTCGGGCTCTGTCGGGCCCTGTCGGGCTCTGTCGGGCTCTACTGGGCCCTGTCGGGCCCTGTCGGGCCCTGTCGGGCTCTGTCGGGCCCTGTCGGGCTCTGTCGGGCTCTACTGGGCCCTGTCGGGCCCTGTCGGGCCCTGTCGGGCTCTGTCGGGCCCTGTCGGGCTCTGTCGGGCCCTGTCGGGCTTTGTCGGGCTCTGTCGGGCCCCGTCGGGCCCTGTCGGGCTCTGTCGGGCCCTGTCGGGCTCTATCGGGCACTGTCGGGCTCTTTCGGGCCCTGTCGGGCTCTGTCGGGCCCTGTCGGGCCCTGTCGGGCCCTGTCGGGCTTTGTCGGGCTCTGTCGGGCCCTGTCGGGCTTTGTCGGGCTCTGTCGAGCTCTGTCGGGCTCTGTGAGGCTCTACTGGGCCCTGTCGGGCTCTGTCGGGCTCTGTCGGGCCCTGTCGGGCTCTGTCGGGCCCTGTCAGGCTCTGTCGGGCTCTGTCGGGCTCTGTCGGGCTCTGTAGGGCTCTGTCGGGCCCTGTCGGGCTCTACTGGGCTCTGTCGGGCTCTGTCGGGCCCTGTCGGGCTCTGTCGGGCTCTGTCGGGCTCTGTCGGGCTCCACTGGGCTCTGTCGGGCTCTGTCGGGCCCTGTCGGGCCCTGTCGGGCTCTGTCGGGCTCTGTCGGGCTCTACTGCTCCCTGTCGGCCCTGTCGGGCTCTGTCGGGCTCTGTCGGGCTCTACTGGGCTCTGTCGGGCTCTGTCGGGCTCTGTCGGGCTCTGTCGGGCCCTGTCGGGCTCTACTGGGCTCTGTCGGGCTCTGTCGGGCCCTGTCGGGCTCTGTCGGGCCCTGTCGGGCTCTGTCGGGCCCTGTCGGGCTCTGTCGGGCTCTGTCGGGCTCTACTGGGCTCTGTCGGGCTCTGTCGGGCCCTGTCGGGCCCTGTCGGGCTCTGTCGGGCTCTGTCGGGCTCTGTCGGGCCCTGTCGGGCTCTCTCGGGCTCTACTGGGCCCTGTCGGGCCCTGTCGGGCCCTGTCGGGCTCTGTCGGGCCCTGTCGGGCCCTGCCGGGCTCTGTCGGGCTCTGTCGGGCTCTACTGGGCTCTGTCGGGCCCTGTCGGGCTCTGTCGGGCTCTGTCGGGCCCTGTCGGACTCTGTCGGGCTCTGTCGGGCTCTGTCAGGCTCTACTGGGCCGTGTCGGGCTCTATCGGGCACTGTCGGGCTCTTTCGGGCTCTGTCGGGCTCTGTCGGGCCCTGTCGGGCTCTGTCGGGCTCTGTCGGGCTCTGTCGGGCTCTACTGGGCCCTGTCGGGCTCTGTCGGGCTCTGTCGGGCTCTGTCGGGCTCTACTGGGCTCTGTCGGGCTCTGTCGGGCCCTGTCGGGCCCTGTCGGGCTCTGTCGGGCTCTGTCGGGCTCTGTCGGGCCCTGTCGGGCCCTGTCGAGCTCTGTCGGGCTCTGTCGGGCTCTGTCAGGCTCTACTGGGCTCTGTCGGGCTCTGTCGGGTTCTGTCGGGCTCTGTCGGGCTCTGTCGGGCCCTGTCGGGCCCTGTCGGGCTCTGTCGGGCCCTGTCGGGCTCTGTCGGGCTCTGTCGGGCTCTGTCGGGCTCTACTGGGCTCTGTCGGGTTCTACTGGGCTCTACTGGGCCCTGTCGGGCTCTGTCGGGCTCTGTCGGGCTCTGTCGGGCTCTACTGGGCTCTACTGTTCCCTGTCGGGCCCTGTCGGGCTCTGTCGGGCTCTCTCGGGCTCTGTCGGGCTCTGTCGGACTCTACTGGGCCCTGTCGGGCTCTGTCGGGCTCTGTTGGGCTCTGTCGGGCTCTGTCGGGCTCTGTCGGGCCCTGTCGGGCCCTGTCGGGCTCTGTCGGGCTCTGTCGGGCCCTGTCGGGCTCTGTCGGGCTCTGTCGGGCTCGGTCGGGCTCGGTCGGGCTCTACTGGGCTCTGTCGGGCTCTGTCGGGCCCTGTCGGGCCCTGTCAGGCTCTGTCGGGCTCTGTCGGGCTCTACTGGGCTCTGTCGGGCTCTACTGGGCTCTACTAGGCCCTGTTGGGCTCTGTCGGGCTCTGTCGGGCCCTGTCGGGCCCTGTCGGGCTCTGTCGGGCTCTGTCGGGCTCTGTCGGGCCCTGTCGGGCTCTGTCGGGCTCTGTCGGGCCCTGTCGGGCTCTGTCGGGCTCTACTGGGCTCTACTGTTCCCTGTCGGGCCCTGTCGGGCTCTGTCGGGCTCTGTCGGTCTCTGTCGGGCCCTGTCGGGCCCTGTCGGGCTCTGTCGGGCTCTGTCGGGCTCTGTCGGGCTCTACTGGGCTCTGTCGGGCTCTGTCGGGCTCTGTCGGGCTCTGTCGGGCCCTGTCGGGCTCTACTGGGCTCTGTCGGGCTCTGTCGGGCCCTGTCGGGCTCTGTCGGGCCCTGTCGGGCTCTGTCGGGCTCTACTGGGCTCTGTCGGGCTCTGTCGGGCTCTGTCGGGCCCTGTCGGGCTCTGTCGGGCTCTGTCGGGATCTGTCGGGCTCTGTCGGGCTCTGTCGGGCTCTGTCGGGCCCTGTCGGGCTCTGTCGGGCTCTGTCGGGCTCTGTCGGGCTCTAGTGGGCTCTGTCGGGCTCTGTCGGGCCCTGTCGGGCCCTGTCGGGCTCTGTCGGGCTCTGTCGGGTTCTGTCGGGCTCTGTCGGGTTCTGTCGGGCTCTGTCGGGCTCTGTCGGGCTCTGTCGGGCTCTACTGGGCTCTACTGTTCCCTGTCGGGCCCTGTCGGGCTCTGTCGGGCTCTGTCGGGCTCTGTCGGGCTCTGTCGGGCCCTGTCGGGCCCTGTCGGGCTCTGTCGGGTTCTGTCGGGCTCTGTCGGGCTCTGTCGGGCCCTGTCGGGCTCTGTCGGGCCCTGTCGGGCCCTGTCGGGCTCTGTCGGGCTCTGTCGGGCTCTGTCGGGCTCTACTGGGCTCTGTCGGGCTCTGTCGGGCTCTGTCGGGCCCTGTCGGGCTCTGTCGGGCTCTGTCGGGCTCTGTCGGGCTCTACTGGGCTCTGTCGGGCTCTACTGTGCTCTGCTAGGCCCTGTCGGGCTCTGTCGGGCTCTGTCCGGCTCTGTCGGGCCCTGTCGGGCTCTGTCGGGCTCTGTCGGGCCCTGTCGGGCCCTGTCAGGCTCTGTTGGGGTCTGTCGGGCTCTGTCGGGCTCTGTCGGGCTCTACTGGGCTCTGTCGGGCTCTGTCGGGCCCTGTCGGGCTCTGTCGGGCTCTGTCGGGCTCTGTCGGGCTCTACTGGGCTCTGTCGGGCTCTACTGGGCTCTGTCGGGCTCTGTCGGGCCCTTTAGGGCCCTGTCGGGCTCTGTCGGGCTCTGTCGGGCTCTACTGCGCTCTGTCGGGCCCTGTCGGGCTCTGTCGGGCTCTGTCGGTCTCTACTGGGCTCTGTCGGGCTCTGTCGGGCTCTGTCGGGCTCTGTCGGGCTCTGTCGGGCCCTGTCGGGCTCTACTGGGCTCTGTCGGGCTCTGTCGGGCCCTGTCGGGCTCTGTCGGGCTCTGTCGGGCTCTGTCGGGCTCTACTGGGCTCTGTCGGGCTCTGTCGGGCTCTGTCGGGCTCTGTCGGGCTCTGTCGGGCTCTGTCGGGCTCTACTGGGCTCTGTCGGGCCCTGTCGGGCCCTGTCGGGCTCTGTCGGGCTCTGTCGGGCTCTACTGGGCTCTGTCGGGCCCTGTCGGGCCCTGTCGGGCCCTGTCGGGCTCTGTCGGGCTCTGTCGGGCTCTACTGGGCCCTGTCGGGCCCTGTCGGGCTCTGTCGGGCTCTGTCGAGCTCTACTGGGCTCTGTCGGGCTCTGTCGGGCCCTGTCGGACTCTGTCGGGCTCTGTCGGGCTCTGTCAGGCTCTACTGGGCCCTGTCGGGCTCTATCGGGCACTGTCGGGCTCTTTCGGGCTCTGTCGGGCTCTGTCGGGCCCTGTCGGGCTCTGTCGGGCTCTGTCGGGCTCTGTCGGGCTCTACTGGGCCCTGTCGGGCTCTGTCGGGCTCTGTCGGGCTCTGTCGGGCTCTACTGGGCTCTTTCGGGCTCTGTCGGGCCCTGTCGGGCCCTGTCGGGCTCTGTCGGGCTCTGTCGGGCTCTGTCGGGCCCTGTCGGGCCCTGTCGAGCTCTGTCGGGCTCTGTCGGGCTCTGTCAGGCTCTACTGGGCTCTGTCGGGCTCTGTCGGGTTCTGTCGGGCTCTGTCGGGCTCTGTCGGGCCCTGTCGGGCCCTGTCGGGCTCTGTCGGGCCCTGTCGGGCTCTGTCGGGCTCTGTCGGGCTCTGTCGGGCTCTACTGGGCTCTGTCGGGTTCTACTGGGCTCTACTGGGCCCTGTCGGGCTCTGTCGGGCTCTGTCGGGCTCTGTCGGGCTCTACTGGGCTCTACTGTTCCCTGTCGGGCCCTGTCGGGCTCTGTCGGGCTCTCTCGGGCTCTGTCGGGCTCTGTCGGGCTCTACTGGGCCCTGTCGGGCTCTGTCGGGCTCTGTTGGGCTCTGTTGGGCTCTGTCGGGCCCTGTCGGGCCCTGTCGGGCTCTGTCGGGCTCTGTCGGGCCCTGTCGGGCTCTGTCGGGCTCTGTCGGGCTCGGTCGGGCTCGGTCGGGCTCTACTGGGCTCTGTCGGGCTCTGTCGGGCCCTGTCGGGCCCTGTCAGGCTCTGTCGGGCTCTGTCGGGCTCTACTGGGCTCTGTCGGGCTCTACTGGGCTCTACTAGGCCCTGTCGGGCTCTGTCGGGCTCTGTCGGGCCCTGTCGGGCCCTGTCGGGCTCTGTCGGGCTCTGTCGGGCTCTGTCGGGCCCTGTCGGGCTCTGTCGGGCTCTGTCGGGCCCTGTCGGGCTCTGTCGGGCTCTACTGGGCTCTACTGTTCCCTGTCGGGCCCTGTCGGGCTCTGTCGGGCTCTGTCGGTCTCTGTCGGGCCCTGTCGGGCCCTGTCGGGCTCTGTCGGGCTCTGTCGGGCTCTGTCGGGCTCTACTGGGCTCTGTCGGGCTCTGTCGGGCTCTGTCGGGCCCTGTCGGGCCCTGTCGGGCTCTACTGGGCTCTGTCGGGCTCTGTCGGGCCCTGTCGGGCTCTGTCGGGCCCTGTCGGGCTCTGTCGGGCTCTACTGGGCTCTGTCGGGCTCTGTCGGGCTCTGTCGGGCCCTGTCGGGCTCTGTCGGGCTCTGTCGGGATCTGTCGGGCTCTGTCGGGCTCTGTCGGGCTCTGTCGGGCCCTGTCGGGCTCTGTCGGGCTCTGTCGGGCTCTGTCGGGCTCTAGTGGGCTCTGTCGGGCTCTGTCGGGCCCTGTCGGGCCCTGTCGGGCTCTGTCGGGCTCTGTCGGGTTCTGTCGGGCTCTGTCGGGCTCTGTCGGGCTCTGTCGGGCTCTACTGGGCTCTACTGTTCCCTGTCGGGCCCTGTCGGGCCCTGTCGGGCTCTGTCGGGCTCTGTCGGGCTCTGTCGGGCCCTGTCGGGCCCTGTCGGGCTCTGTCGGGTTCTGTCGTGCTCTGTCGGGCTCTGTCGGGCCCTGTCGGGCTCTGTCGGGCCCTGTCGGGCCCTGTCGGGCTCTGTCGGGCTCTGTCGGGCTCTGTCGGGCTCTACTGGGCTCTGTCGGGCTCTGTCGGGCTCTGTCGGGCCCTGTCGGGCTCTGTCGGGCTCTGTCGGGCTCTGTCGGGCTCTACTGGGCTCTGTCGGGCTCTACTGTGCTCTGCTAGGCCCTGTCGGGCTCTGTCGGGCTCTGTCGGGCTCTGTCGGGCCCTGTCGGGCTCTGTCGGGCTCTGTCGGGCCCTGTCGGGCCCTGTCAGGCTCTGTTGGGGTCTGTCGGGCTCTGTCGGGCTCTGTCGGGCTCTACTGGGCTCTGTCGGGCTCTGTCGGGCCCTGTCGGGCTCTGTCGGGCTCTGTCGGGCTCTGTCGGGCTCTACTGGGCTCTGTCGGGCTCTACTGGGCTCTGTCGGGCTCTGTCGGGCCCTGTAGGGCCCTGTCGGGCTCTGTCGGGCTCTGTCGGGCTCTACTGCGCCCTGTCGGGCCCTGTCGGGCTCTGTCGGGCTCTGTCGGTCTCTACTGGGCTCTGTCGGGCTCTGTCGGGCTCTGTCGGGCTCTGTCGGGCCCTGTCGGGCTCTACTGGGCTCTGTCGGGCTCTGTCGGGCCCTGTCGGGCTCTGTCGGGCTCTGTCGGGCTCTGTCGGGCTCTACTGGGCTCTGTCGGGCTCTGTCGGGCTCTGTCGGGCTCTGTCGGGCTCTGTCGGGCTCTACTGGGCTCTGTCGGGCTCTACTGGGCTCTACTAGGCCCTGTCGGGCTCTGTCGGGCTCTGTCGGGCCCTGTCGGGCCCTGTCGGGCTCTGTCGGGCTCTGTCGGGCTCTGTCGGGCCCTGTCGGGCTCTGTCGGGCTCTGTCGGGCCCTGTCGGGCTCTGTCGGGCTCTACTGGGCTCTACTGTTCCCTGTCGGGCCCTGTCGGGCTCTGTCGGGCTCTGTCGGTCTCTGTCGGGCCCTGTCGGGCCCTGTCGGGCTCTGTCGGGCTCTGTCGGGCTCTGTCGGGCTCTACTGGGCTCTGTCGGGCTCTGTCGGGCTCTGTCGGGCCCTGTCGGGCCCTGTCGGGCTCTACTGGGCTCTGTCGGGCTCTGTCGGGCCCTGTCGGGCTCTGTCGGGCCCTGTCGGGCTCTGTCGGGCTCTACTGGGCTCTGTCGGGCTCTGTCGGGCTCGGTCGGGCCCTGTCGGGCTCTGTCGGGCTCTGTCGGGATCTGTCGGGCTCTGTCGGGCTCTGTCGGGCTCTGTCGGGCCCTGTCGGGCTCTGTCGGGCTCTGTCGGGCTCTGTCGGGCTCTAGTGGGCTCTGTCGGGCTCTGTCGGGCCCTGTCGGGCCCTGTCGGGCTCTGTCGGGCTCTGTCGGGTTCTGTCGGGCTCTGTCGGGCTCTGTCGGGCTCTGTCGGGCTCTACTGGGCTCTACTGTTCCCTGTCGGGCCCTGTCGGGCTCTGTCGGGCTCTGTCGGGCTCTGTCGGGCTCTGTCGGGCCCTGTCGGGCCCTGTCGGGCTCTGTCGGGTTCTGTCGGGCTCTGTCGGGCTCTGTCGGGCCCTGTCGGGCTCTGTCGGGCCCTGTCGGGCCCTGTCGGGCTCTGTCGGGCTCTGTCGGGCTCTGTCGGGCTCTACTGGGCTCTGTCGGGCTCTGTCGGGCTCTGTCGGGCCCTGTCGGGCTCTGTCGGGCTCTGTCGGGCTCTGTCGGGCTCTACTGGGCTCTGTCGGGCTCTACTGTGCTCTGCTAGGCCCTGTCGGGCTCTGTCGGGCTCTGTCGGGCTCTGTCGGGCCCTGTCGGGCTCTGTCGGGCTCTGTCGGGCCCTGTCGGGCCCTGTCGGGCTCTGTCGGGCCCTGTCGGGCTCTGTCGGGCTCTGTCGGGCCCTGTCGGGCTCTGTCGGGCCCTGTCGGGCCCTGTCGGGCTCTGTCGGGCTCTGTCGGGCTCTACTGGGCTCTGTCGGGCCCTGTCGGGCTCTGTCGGGCTCTACTGGGCCCTGTCGGGCTCTGTCGGGCCCTGTCGGGCCCTGTCGGGCCCTGTCGGGCTCTGTCGGGCTCTGTCGGGCTCTGTCGGGTCCTGTCGGGCTCTGTCGGGCTCTGTCGGGCCCTGTCGGGCCCTGTCAGGCTCTGTCGGGCTCTGTCGGGCTCTGTCGGGCTCTGTAGGGCTCTGTCGGGCCCTGTCGGGCTCTACTGGGCTCTGTCGGGCTCTGTCGGTCTCTGTCGGGCTCTGTCGGGCTCTACTGCGCCCTGTCGGGCCCTGTCGGGCTCTGTCGGGCTCTGTCGGGCTCTACTGGGCTCTGTCGGGCTCTGTCGGGCTCTGTCGGGCCCTGTCGGGCTCTGTCGGGCTCTGTCGGGCTCTGTCGGGCTCTGTCGGGCCCTGTCGGGCTCTGTCGGGCCCTGTCGGGCTCTGTCGGGCTCTACTGGGCTCTGTCGGGCTCTGTCGGGCTCTGTCGGGCCCTGTCGGGCTCTGTCGGGCTCTGTCGGGATCTGTCGGGCTCTGTCGGGATCTGTCGGGCTCTACTGGGCCCTGTCGGGCTCTGTCGGGCCCTGTCGGGCCCTGTCGGGCTCTGTCGGGCTCTGTCGGGCTCTGTCGGGCCCTGTCGGGCTCTGTCGGGCTCTACTGGGCCCTGTCGGGCCCTGTCGGGCTCTGTCGGGCTCTGTCGGGCCCTGTCGGGCCCTTTCGGGCTCTGTCGGGCTCTGTCGGGCTCTACTGGGCTCTGTCGGGCTCTGTCGGGCCCTGTCGGGCTCTGTCGGGCCCTGTCGGGCTCTGTCGGGCTCTGTCGGGCTCTGTCAGGCTCTACTGGGCCCTGTCGGGCTCTATCGGGCACTGTCGGGCTCTTTCGGGCCCTGTCGGGCTCTGTCGGGCCCTGTCGGGCCCTGTCGGGCCCTGTCGGGCTTTGTCGGGCTCTGTCGGGCCCTGTCGGGCTTTGTCGGGCTCTGTCGAGCTCTGTCGGGCTCTGTGAGGCTCTACTGGGCCCTGTCGGGCTCTGTCGGGCTCTGTCGGGCCCTGTCGTGCTCTGTCGGGCTCTGTCGGGCTCTGTCGGGCTCTACTGGGCTCTGTCGGGCTCTGTCGGGCCCTGTAGGGCCCTGTCGGGCTCTGTCGGGCTCTGTCGGGCTCTACTGCTCCCTGTCGGCCCTGTCGGCCTCTGTCGGGCTCTGTCGGGCTCTACTGGGCTCTGTCGGGCCCTGTCGGGCTCTGTCGGGCTCTGTCGGGCTCTGTCGGGCTCTACTGGGCTCTGTCGGGCTCTGTCGGGCCCTGTCGGGCCCTGTCGGGCCCTGTCGGGCTCTGTCGGGCTCTGTCGGGCTCTGTCGGGCCCTGTCGGGCTCTCTCGGGCTCTACTGGGCCCTGTCGGGCCCTGTCGGGCCCTGTCGGGCCCTGTCGGGCTTTGTCGGGCTCTGTCGAGCTCTGTCGGGCTCTGTGAGGCTCTACTGGGCCCTGTCGGGCTCTGTCGGGCCCTGTCGGGCCCTGTCGGGCTCTGTCGGGCTCTGTCGGGCTCTGTCGGGCTCTACTGGGCCCTGTCGGGCTCTGTCGGGCTCTGTCGGGCTCTGTCGGGCTCTACTGGGCTCTGTCGGGCTCTGTCGGGCGCTGTCGGGCCCTGTCGGGCTCTGTCGGGCTCTGTCGGGCTCTGTCGGGCCCTGTCGGGCCCTGTCGAGCTCTGTCGGGCTCTGTCGGGCTCTACTGGGCTCTACTGTTCCCTGTCGGGCCCTGTCGGGCTCTGTCGGGCCCTGTCGGGCTCTGTCGGGCCCTGTCGGGCTTTGTCGGGCTCTGTCGGGCCCTGTCGGGCCCTGTCGGGCTCTGTCGGGCCCTGTCGGGCTCTATCGGGCACTGTCGGGCTCTTTCGGGCCCTGTCGGGCTCTGTCGGGCCCTGTCGGGCCCTGTCGGGCCCTGTCGGGCTTTGTCGGGCTCTGTCGGGCCCTGTCGGGCTTTGTCGGGCTCTGTCGAGCTCTGTCGGGCTCTGTGAGGCTCTACTGGGCCCTGTCGGGCTCTGTCGGGCTCTATCGGGCCCTGTCGGGCTCTGTCGGGCCCTGTCAGGCTCTGTCGGGCTCTGTCGGGCTCTGTCGGGCTCTGTAGGGCTCTGTCGGGCCCTGTCGGGCTCTACTGGGCTCTGTCGGGCTCTGTCGGGCCCTGTCGGGCTCTGTCGGGCTCTGTCGGGCTCTGTCGGGCTCTACTGGGCTCTGTCGGGCTCTGTCGGGCCCTGTCGGGCCCTGTCGGGCTCTGTCGGGCTCTGTCGGGCTCTACTGCTCCCTGTCGGCCCTGTCGGGCTCTGTCGGGCTCTGTCGGGCTCTACTGGGCTCTGTCGGGCTCTGTCGGGCCCTGTCGGGCTCTGTCGGGCTCTGTCGGGCTCTACTGGGCTCTGTCGGGCTCTTTCGGGCCCTGTCGGGCCCTGTCGGGCTCTGTCGGGCTCTGTCGGGCTCTGTCGGGCCCTGTCGGGCTCTCTCGGGCTCTACTGGGCCCTGTCGGGCCCTGTCGGGCCCTGTCGGGCTCTGTCGGGCCCTGTCGGGCCCTGCCGGGATCTGTCGGGCTCTCTCGGGCTCTACTGGGCCCTGTCGGGCCCTGTCGGGCCCTGTCGGGCTCTATCGGGCCCTGTCGGGCTCTGTCGGGCCCTGTCAGGCTCTGTCGGGCTCTGTCGGGCTCTGTCGGGCTCTGTAGGGCTCTGTCGGGCCCTGTCGGGCTCTACTGGGCTCTGTCGGGCTCTGTCGGGCCCTGTCGGACTCTGTCGGGCTCTGTCGGGCTCTGTCAGGCTCTACTGGGCCCTGTCGGGCTCTATCGGGCACTGTCGGGCTCTTTCGGGCCCTGTCGGGCTCTGTCGGGCCCTGTCGGGCTCTGTCGGGCTCTGTCGGGCTCTGTCGGGCTCTACTGGGCCCTGTCGGGCTCTGTCGGGCTCTGTCGGGCTCTGTCGGGCTCTACTGGGCTCTGTCTGGCTCTGTCGGGCCCTGTCGGGCCCTGTCGGGCTCTGTCGGGCTCTGTCGGGCTCTGTCGGGCCCTGTCGGGCCCTGTCGAGCTCTGTCGGGCTCTGTCGGGCTCTGTCAGGCTCTACTGGGCTCTGTCGGGCTCTGTCGGGTTCTGTCGGGCTCTGTCGGGCTCTGTCGGGCCCTGTCGGGCCCTGTCGGGCTCTGTCGGGCCCTGTCGGGCTCTGTCGGGCTCTGTCGGGCTCTACTGGGCTCTGTCGGGTTCTACTGGGCTCTACTGGGCCCTGTCGGGCTCTGTCGGGCTCTGTCGGGCTCTGTCGGGCTCTACTGGGCTCTACTGTTCCCTGTCGGGCTCTCTCGGGCTCTGTCGGGCTCTGTCGGGCTCTGTCGGGCTCTGTCGGGCTCTACTGGGCCCTGTCGGGCTCTGTCGGGCTCTGTTGGGCTCTGTCGGGCTCTGTCGGGCTCTGTCGGGCCCTGTCGGGCCCTGTCAGGCTCTGTCGGGCTCTGTCGGGCCCTGTCGGGCTCTGTCGGGCTCTGTCGGGCTCGGTCGGGCTCGGTCGGGCTCTACTGGGCTCTGTCGGGCTCTGTCGGGCCCTGTCGGGCCCTGTCAGGCTCTGTCGGGCTCTGTCGGGCTCTACTGGGCTCTGTCGGGCTCTACTGGGCTCTACTAGGCCCTGTCGGGCTCTGTCGGGCTCTGTCGGGCCCTGTCGGGCCCTGTCGGGCTCTGTCGGGCTCTGTCGGGCTCTGTCGGGCCCTGTCGGGCTCTGTCGGGCTCTGTCGGGCCCTGTCGGGCTCTGTCGGGCTCTACTGGGCTCTACTGTTCCCTGTCGGGCCCTGTCGGGCTCTGTCGGGCTCTGTCGGTCTCTGTCGGGCCCTGTCGGGCCCTGTCGGGCTCTGTCGGGCTCTGTCGGGCTCTGTCGGGCTCTACTGGGCTCTGTCGGGCTCTGTCGGGCTCTGTCGGGCCCTGTCGGGCCCTGTTGGGCTCTACTGGGCTCTGTCGGGCTCTGTCGGGCCCTGTCGGGCTCTGTCGGGCCCTGTCGGGCTCTGTCGGGCTCTACTGGGCTCTGTCGGGCTCTGTCGGGCTCTGTCGGGCCCTGTCGGGCTCTGTCGGGCTCTGTCGGGATCTGTCGGGCTCTGTCGGGCTCTGTCGGGCTCTGTCGGGCCCTGTCGGGCTCTGTCGGGCTCTGTCGGGCTCTGTCGGGCTCTAGTGGGCTCTGTCGGGCTCTGTCGGGCCCTGTCGGGCCCTGTCGGGCTCTGTCGGGCTCTGTCGGGTTCTGTCGGGCTCTGTCGGGTTCTGTCGGGCTCTGTCGGGCTCTGTCGGGCTCTGTCGGGCTCTACTGGGCTCTACTGTTCCCTGTCGGGCCCTGTCGGGCTCTGTCGGGCTCTGTCGGGCTCTGTCGGGCTCTGTCGGGCCCTGTCGGGCCCTGTCGGGCTCTGTCGGGTTCTGTCGGGCTCTGTCGGGCTCTGTCGGGCCCTGTCGGGCTCTGTCGGGCCCTGTCGGGCCCTGTCGGGCTCTGTCGGGCTCTGTCGGGCTCTGTCGGGCTCTACTGGGCTCTGTCGGGCTCTGTCGGGCTCTGTCGGGCCCTGTCGGGCTCTGTCGGGCTCTGTCGGGCTCTGTCGGGCTCTACTGGGCTCTGTCGGGCTCTACTGTGCTCTGCTAGGCCCTGTCGGGCTCTGTCGGGCTCTGTCGGGCTCTGTCGGGCCCTGTCGGGCTCTGTCGGGCCCTGTCGGGCCCTGTCAGGCTCTGTTGGGGTCTGTCGGGCTCTGTCGGGCTCTATCGGGCTCTACTGGGCTCTGTCGGGCTCTGTCGGGCCCTGTCGGGCTCTGTCGGGCTCTGTCGGGCTCTGTCGGGCTCTACTGGGCTCTGTCGGGCTCTACTGGGCTCTGTCGGGCTCTGTCGGGCCCTGTAGGGCCCTGTCGGGCTCTGTCGGGCTCTACTGCGCCCTGTCGGGCCCTGTCGGGCTCTGTCGGGCTCTGTCGGTCTCTACTGGGCTCTGTCGGGCTCTGTCGGGCTCTGTCGGGCTCTGTCGGGCTCTGTCGGGCCCTGTCGGGCTCTACTGGGCTCTGTCGGGCTCTGTCGGGCCCTGTCGGGCTCTGTCGGGCCCTGTCGGGCTCTGTCGGGCTCTACTGGGCTCTGTCGGGCTCTGTCGGGCTCTGTCGGGCTCTGTCGGGATCTGTCGGGCTCTGTCGGGCTCTGTCGGGCTCTACTGGGCTCTGTCGGGCCCTGTCGGGCCCTGTCGGGCTCTGTCGGGCTCTGTCGGGCTCTACTGGGCTCTGTCGGGCCCTGTCGGGCCCTGTCGGGCCCTGTCGGGCTCTGTCGGGCTCTGTCGGGCTCTACTGGGCCCTGTCGGGCCCTGTCGGGCTCTGTCGGGCTCTGTCGAGCTCTACTGGGCTCTGTCGGGCTCTGTCAGGCCCTGTCGGGCCCTGTCGGGCCCTGTCGGGCTCTGTCGGGCTCTGTCGGGCTCTGTCGGGCCCTGTCGGGCCCTGTCGGGCTCTGTCGGGCCCTGTCGGGCTCTGTCGGGCTCTGTCGGGCCCTGTCGGGCTCTGTCGGGCCCTGTCGGGCCCTGTCGGGCTCTGTCGGGCTCTGTCGGGCTCTACTGGGCTCTGTCGGGCCCTGTCGGGCCCTGTCGGGCTCTGTCGGGCTCTACTGGGCCCTGTCGGGCTCTGTCGGGCCCTGTCGGGCCCTGTCGGGCCCTGTCGGGCTCTGTCGGGCTCTGTCGGGCTCTGTCGGGTCCTGTCGGGCTCTGTCGGGCTCTGTCGGGCCCTGTCGGGCCCTGTCGGGCTCTGTCGGGCTCTGTCGGGCTCTGTCGGGCTCTGTAGGGCTCTGTCGGGCCCTGTCGGGCTCTACTGGGCTCTGTCGGGCTCTGTCGGTCTCTGTCGGGCTCTGTCGGGCTCTACTGCGCCCTGTCGGGCCCTGTCGGGCTCTGTCGGGCTCTGTCGGGCTCTACTGGGCTCTGTCGGGCTCTGTCGGTCTCTGTCGGGCCCTGTCGGGCTCTGTCGGGCTCTGTCGGGCTCTGTCGGGCCCTGTCGGGCTCTGTCGGGCCCTGTCGGGCTCTGTCGGGCTCTACTGGGCTCTGTCGGGCTCTGTCGGGCTCTGTCGGGCCCTGTCAGGCTCTGTCGGGCTCTGTCGGGATCTGTCGGGCTCTGTCGGGATCTGTCGGGCTCTACTGGGCCCTGTCGGGCTCTGTCGGGCCCTGTCGGGCCCTGTCGGGCTCTGTCGGGCTCTGTCGGGCTCTGTCGGGCCCTGTCGGGCTCTGTCGGGCTCTGTCGGGCTCTACTGGGCTCTGTCGGGCTCTATCGGGCCCTGTCGGGCTCTGTCGGGCCCTGTCGGGCTCTGTCGGGCTCTACTGGGCTCTGTCGGGCTCTGTCGGGCTCTGTCGGGCCCTGTCGGGCTCTGTCGGGCTCTGTCGGGATCTGTCGGGCTCTGTCGGGATCTGTCGGGCTCTACTGGGCCCTGTCGAGCTCTGTCGGGCCCTGTCGGTCCCTGTCGGGCTCTGTCGGGCTCTGTCGGGCTCTGTCGGGCCCTGTCGGGCTCTGTCGGGCTCTGTCGGGCTCTACTGGGCTCTGTCGGGCTCTGTCGGGCCCTGTCGGGCTCTGTCGGGCCCTGTCGGACTCTGTCGGGCTCTGTCGGGCTCTGTCAGGCTCTACTGGGCCCTGTCGGGCTCTATCGGGCACTGTCGGGCTCTTTCGGGCCCTGTCGGGCTCTGTCGGGCCCTGTCGGGCCCTGTCGGGCCCTGTCGGGCTTTGTCGGGCTCTGTCGGGCCCTGTCGGGCTTTGTCGGGCTCTGTCGAGCTCTGTCGGGCTCTGTGAGGCTCTACTGGGCCCTGTCGGGCTCTGTCGGGCTCTGTCGGGCCCTGTCGGGCTCTGTCGGGCCCTGTCAGGCTCTGTCGGGCTCTGTCGGGCTCTGTCGGGCTCTGTAGGGCTCTGTCGGGCCCTGTCGGGCTCTACTGGGCTCTGTCGGGCTCTGTCGGGCCCTGTCGTGCTCTGTCGGGCTCTGTCGGGCTCTGTCGGGCTCTACTGGGCTCTGTCGGGCTCTGTCGGGCCCTGTAGGGCCCTGTCGGGCTCTGTCGGGCTCTGTCGGGCTCTACTGCTCCCTGTCGGCCCTGTCGGGCTCTGTCGGGCTCTGTCGGGCTCTACTGGGCTCTGTCGGGCTCTGTCGGGCTCTGTCGGGCTCTGTCGGGCCCTGTCGGGCTCTGTCGGGCCCTGTCGGGCTCTGTCGGGCTCTGTCGGGCTCTGTCGGGCTCTGTCGGGCTCTACTGGGCTCTGTCGGGCTCTGTCGGGCCCTGTCGGGCCCTGTCGGGCCCTGTCGGGCTCTGTCGGGCTCTGTCGGGCCCTGTCGGGCTCTCTCGGACTCTACTGGGCCCTGTCGGGCCCTGTCGGGCTTTGTCGGGCTCTGTCGAGCTCTGTCGGGCTCTGTGAGGCTCTACTGGGCCCTGTCGGGCTCTGTCGGGCCCTGTCGGGCCCTGTCGGGCTCTGTCGGGCTCTGTCGGGCTCTGTCGGGCTCTACTGGGCCCTGTCGGGCTCTGTCGGGCTCTGTCGGGCTCTGTCGGGCTCTACTGGGCTCTGTCGGGCTCTGTCGGGCGCTGTCGGGCCCTGTCGGGCTCTGTCGGGCTCTGTCGGGCTCTGTCGGGCCCTGTCGGGCCCTGTCGAGCTCTGTCGGGCTCTGTCGGGCTCTGTCAGGCTCTACTGGGCTCTGTCGGGCTCTGTCGGGCTCTGTCGGGCTCTGTCGGGCTCTGTCGGGCCCTGTCGGGCCCTGTCGGGCTCTGTCGGGCCCTGTCGGGCTCTGTCGGGCTCTGTCGGGCTCTGTCGGGCTCTACTGGGCTCTGTCGGGCTCTACTGGGCTCTACTGTTCCCTGTCGGGCTCTCTCGGGATCTGTCGGGCTCTGTCGGCCTCTACTGGGCCCTGTCGGGCTCTGTCGGGCTCTGTTGGGCTCTGTCGGGCTCTGTCGGGCTCTGTCGGGCCCTGTCGGGCCCTGTCGGGCTCTGTCGGGTTCTGTCGGGCTCTGTCGGGCTCTGTCGGGCCCTGTCGGGCTCTGTCGGGCTCTGTCGGGCCCTGTCGGGCTCTGTCGGGCTCTGTCGGGCTCGGTCGGGCTCTACTGGGCTCTGTCGGGCTCTGTCGGGCCCTGTCGGGCCCTGTCAGGCTCTGTCGGGCTCTATCGGGCTCTACTGGGCTCTGTCGGGCTCTACTGGGCTCTACTAGGCCCTGTCGGGCTCTGTCGGGCTCTGTCGGGCCCTGTCGGGCCCTGTCGGGCTCTGTCGGGCTCTGTCGGGCTCTGTCGGGATCTGTCGGGCTCTGTCGGGATCTGTCGGGCTCTACTGGGCCCTGTCGGGCTCTGTCGGGCCCTGTCGGGCCCTGTCGGGCTCTGTCGGGCTCTGTCGGGCTCTGTCGGGCCCTGTCGGGCTCTGTCGGGCTCTACTGGGCCCTGTCGGGCCCTGTCGGGCCCTGTCGGGCCCTGTCGGGCCCTGTCGGGCTCTGTCGGGCCCTGTCGGGCTCTGTCGGGCTCTACTGGGCCCTGTCGGGCCCTGTCGGGCCCTGTCGGGCTCTGTCGGGCCCTGTCGGGCTCTGTCGGGCCCTGTCGGGCTTTGTCGGGCTCTGTCGGGCCCTGTCGGGCCCTGTCGGGCTCTGTCGGGCCCTGTCGGGCTCTGTCGGGCACTGTTGGGCTCTTTCGGGCCCTGTCGGGCTCTGTCGGGCCCTGTCGGGCCCTGTCGGGCCCTGTCGGGCTTTGTCGGGCTCTGTCGGGCCCTGTCGGGCTCTGTCGGGCTCTGTCGGGCCCTGTCGGGCTCTGTCGGGCTCTGTCGGGCTCGGTCGGGCTCGGTCGGGCTCTGTCGGGCCCTGTCGGGCTCTGTCGGGCCCTGTCAGGCTCTGTCGGGCTCTGTCGGGCTCTGTACGGCTCTGTCGGGCCCTGTCGGGCTCTACTGGGCTCTGTCGGGCTCTGTCGGGCCCTGTCGGGCTCTGTCGGGCTCTGTCGGGCTCTGTCGGGCTCTACTGGGCTCTGTCGGGCTCTGTCGGGCCCTGTAGGGCCCTGTCGGGCTCTGTCGGGCTCTGTCGGGCTCTACTGCTCCCTGTCGGCTCTGTCGGGCTCTGTCGGGCTCTGTCGGGCTCTACTGGGCTCTGTCGGGCTCTGTCGGGCTCTGTCGGGCTCTGTCGGGCCTTGTCGGGCTCTACTGGGCTCTGTCGGGCTCTGTCGGGCCCTGTCGGGCTCTGTCGGGCCCTGTCGGGCTCTGTCGGGCTCTGTCGGGCTCTACTGGGCTCTGTCGGGCTCTGTCGGGCCCTGTCGGGCTCTCTCGGGCTCTACTGGGCCCTGTCGGGCCCTGTCGGGCCCTGTCGGGCTCTGTCGGGCCCTGTCGGGCCCTGCCGGGATCTGTCGGGCTCTGTCGGGCTCTACTGGGCTCTGTCGGGCTCTGTCGGGCCCTGTCGGGCTCTGTCGGGCCCTGTCGGGCTCTGTCGGGCTCTGTCGGGCTCTACTGGGCTCTGTCGGTCTCTGTCGGGCCCTGTCGGGCCCTGTCGGGCTCTGTCGGGCTCTGTCGGGCTCTGTCGGGCTCTACTGGGCTCTACTGTTCCCTGTCGGGCCCTGTCGGGCTCTGTCGGGCTCTGTCGGGCTCTGTCGGGCTCTGTCGGGCCCTGTCGGGTCTGTCGGGCTCTGTCGGGCTCTGTCGGGCCCTGTCGGGCCCTGTCAGGCTCTGTCGGGGTCTGTCGGGCTCTGTCGGGCTCTGTCGGGCTCTGTCAGGCTCTACTAGGCCCTGTCGGGCTCTATCGGGCACTGTCGGGCTCTTTCGGGCCCTGTCGGGCTCTGTCGGGCCCTGTCGGGCTCTGTCGGGCCCTGTCGGGCTCTGTCGGGCTCTGTCGGGCTCTGTCGGGCTCTACTGGGCTCTGTCGGGCTCTACTGGGCTCTACTGTTCCCTGTCGGGCCCTGTCGGGCTCTGTCGGGCTCTCTCGGGATCTGTCGGGCTCTGTCGGCCTCTACTGGGCCCTGTCGGGCTCTGTCGGGCTCTGTTGGGCTCTGTCGGGCTCTGTCGGGCTCTGTCGGGCCCTGTCGGGCCCTGTCGGGCTCTGTCGGGTTCTGTCGGGCTCTGTCGGGCTCTGTCGGGCCCTGTCGGGCTCTGTCGGGCTCTGTCGGGCCCTGTCGGGCTCTGTCGGGCTCTGTCGGGCTCGGTCGGGCTCTACTGGGCTCTGTCGGGCTCTGTCGGGCCCTGTCGGGCCCTGTCAGGCTCTGTCGGGCTCTATCGGGCTCTACTGGGCTCTGTCGGGCTCTACTGGGCTCTACTAGGCCCTGTCGGGCTCTGTCGGGCTCTGTCGGGCCCTGTCGGGCCCTGTCGGGCTCTGTCGGGCTCTGTCGGGCTCTGTCGGGATCTGTCGGGCTCTGTCGGGATCTGTCGGGCTCTACTGGGCCCTGTCGGGCTCTGTCGGGCCCTGTCGGGCCCTGTCGGGCTCTGTCGGGCTCTGTCGGGCTCTGTCGGGCCCTGTCGGGCTCTGTCGGGCTCTACTGGGCCCTGTCGGGCCCTGTCGGGCTCTGTCGGGCTCTGTCGGGCTCTGTCGGGCCCTGTCGGGCTTTGTCGGGCTCTGTCGGGCCCTGTCGGGCCCTGTCGGGCTCTGTCGGGCCCTGTCGGGCTCTGTCGGGCACTGTTGGGCTCTTTCGGGCCCTGTCGGGCCCTGTCGGGCCCTGTCGGGCTTTGTCGGGCTCTGTCGGGCCCTGTCGGGCTCTGTCGGGCTCTGTCGGGCCCTGTCGGGCTCTGTCGGGCTCTGTCGGGCTCGGTCGGGCTCGGTCGGGCTCTGTCGGGCCCTGTCGGGCTCTGTCGGGCCCTGTCAGGCTCTGTCGGGCTCTGTCGGGCTCTGTAGGGCTCTGTCGGGCCCTGTCGGGCTCTACTGGGCTCTGTCGGGCTCTGTCGGGCCCTGTCGGGCTCTGTCGGGCTCTGTCGGGCTCTGTCGGGCTCTACTGGGCTCTGTCGGGCTCTGTCGGGCCCTGTAGGGCCCTGTCGGGCTCTGTCGGGCTCTGTCGGGCTCTACTGCTCCCTGTCGGCTCTGTCGGGCTCTGTCGGGCTCTGTCGGGCTCTACTGGGCTCTGTCGGGCTCTGTCGGGCTCTGTCGGGCTCTGTCGGGCCTTGTCGGGCTCTACTGGGCTCTGTCGGGCTCTGTCGGGCCCTGTCGGGCTCTGTCGGGCCCTGTCGGGCTCTGTCGGGCTCTGTCGGGCTCTACTGGGCTCTGTCGGGCTCTGTCGGGCCCTGTCGGGCTCTCTCGGGCTCTACTGGGCCCTGTCGGGCCCTGTCGGGCCCTGTCGGGCTCTGTCGGGCCCTGTCGGGCCCTGCCGGGATCTGTCGGGCTCTGTCGGGCTCTACTGGGCTCTGTCGGGCTCTGTCGGGCCCTGTCGGGCTCTGTCGGGCCCTGTCGGGCTCTGTCGGGCTCTGTCGGGCTCTACTGGGCTCTGTCGGTCTCTGTCGGGCCCTGTCGGGCCCTGTCGGGCTCTGTCGGGCTCTGTCGGGCTCTGTCGGGCTCTACTGGGCTCTACTGTTCCCTGTCGGGCCCTGTCGGGCTCTGTCGGGCTCTGTCGGGCTCTGTCGGGCTCTGTCGGGCCCTGTCGGGTCTGTCGGGCTCTGTCGGGCTCTGTCGGGCCCTGTCGGGCCCTGTCAGGCTCTGTCGGGGTCTGTCGGGCTCTGTCGGGCTCTGTCGGGCTCTGTCAGGCTCTACTGGGCCCTGTCGGGCTCTATCGGGCACTGTCGGGCTCTTTCGGGCCCTGTCGGGCTCTGTCGGGCCCTGTCGGGCTCTGTCGGGCTCTGTCGGGCTCTACTGGGCCCTGTCGGGCTCTGTCGGGCTCTGTCGGGCTCTGTCGGGCTCTACTGGGCTCTGTCGGGCTCTGTCGGGCCCTGTCGGGCCCTGTCGGGCTCTGTCGGGCTCTGTCGGGCTCTGTCGGGCCCTGTCGGGCCCTGTCGAGCTCTGTCGGGCTCTGTCGGGCTCTGTCAGGCTCTACTGGGCTCTGTCGGGCTCTGTCGGGTTCTGTCGGGTTCTGTCGGGTTCTGTCGGGCTCTGTCGGGCTCTGTCGGGCCCTGTCGGGCCCTGTCGGGCTCTGTCGGGCCCTGTCGGGCTCTGTCGGGCTCTGTCGGGCTCTGTCGGGCTCTACTGGGCTCTGTCGGGTTCTACTGGGCTCTACTGGGCCCTGTCGGGCTCTGTCGGGCTCTGTCGGGCTCTGTCGGGCTCTACTGGGCTCTACTGTTCCCTGTCGGGCCCTGTCGGGCTCTGTCGGGCTCTCTCGGGCTCTGTCGGGCTCTGTCGGGCTCTACTGGGCCCTGTCGGGCTCTGTCGGGCTCTGTCGGGCCCTGTCGGGCTCTGTCGGGCTCTGTCGGGCCCTGTCGGGCTCTGTCGGGCTCTGTCGGGCTCTGTCGGGCCCTGTCGGGCTCTGTCGGGCTCTGTCGGGCTCTGTCGGGCCCTGTCGGGCCCTGTCAGGCTCTGTCGGGGTCTGTCGGGCTCTGTCGGGCTCTGTCGGGCTCTACTGGGCTCTGTCGGGCCCTGTCGGGCTCTGTCGGGCTCTGTCGGGCTCTGTCGGGCTCTACTGGGCTCTGTCGGGCTCTACTGGGCTCTGTCGGGCTCTGTCGGGCCCTGTAGGGCCCTGTCGGGCTCTGTCGGGCTCTGTCGGGCTCTGTCGGGCTCTACTGCGCCCTGTCGGGCCCTGTCGGGCTCTGTCGGGCTCTGTCGGTCTCTACTGGGCTCTGTCGGGCTCTGTCGGGCTCTGTCGGGCTCTGTCGGGCTCTGTCGGGCCCTGTCGGGCTCTACTGGGCTCTGTCGGGCTCTGTCGGGCCCTGTCGGGCTCTGTCGGGCCCTGTCGGACTCTGTCGGGCTCTGTCGGGCTCTGTCAGGCTCTACTGGGCCCTGTCGGGCTCTATCGGGCACTGTCGGGCTCTTTCGGGCCCTGTCGGGCTCTGTCGGGCCCTGTCGGGCTCTGTCGGGCTCTGTCGGGCTCTGTCGTGCTCTACTGGGCCCTGTCGGGCTCTGTCGGGCTCTGTCGGGCTCTGTCGGGCTCTACTGGGCTCTGTCGGGCTCTGTCGGGCCCTGTCGGGCCCTGTCGGGCCCTGTCGGGCTCTGTCGGGCTCTCTCGGGCTCTGTCGGGCTCTGTCGGGCTCTACTGGGCCCTGTCGGGCTCTGTCGGGCTCTGTCGCGCTCTGTTGGGCCCTGTCGGGCCCTGTCGGGCTCTGTCGGGCTCTGTCGGGCCCTGTCGGGCTCTGTCGGGCTCTGTCGGGCTCTACTGGGCTCTGTCGGGCTCTGTCGGGCTCTGTCAGGCTCTACTGGGCCCTGTCGGGCTCTATCGGGCACTGTCGGGCTCTTTCGGGCCCTGTCGGGCTCTGTCGGGCCCTGTCGGGCTCTGTCGGGCTCTGTCGGGCTCTGTCGTGCTCTACTGGGCCCTGTCGGGCTCTGTCGGGCTCTGTCGGGCTCTGTCGGGCTCTACTGGGCTCTGTCGGGCTCTGTCGGGCCCTGTCGGGCCCTGTCGGGCCCTGTCGGGCTCTGTCGGGCTCTCTCGGGCTCTGTCGGGCTCTGTCGGGCTCTACTGGGCCCTGTCGGGCTCTGTCGGGCTCTGTCGCGCTCTGTTGGGCCCTGTCGGGCCCTGTCGGGCTCTGTCGGGCTCTGTCGGGCCCTGTCGGGCTCTGTCGGGCTCTGTCGGGCTCGGTCGGGCTCGGTCGGGCTCTACTGGGCTCTGTCGGGCTCTGTCGGGCCCTGTCGGGCCCTGTCAGGCTCTGTCGGGCTCTGTCGGGCTCTACTGGGCTCTGTCGGGCTCTACTGGGCTCTACTAGGCCCTGTCGGGCTCTGTCGGGCTCTGTCGGGCCCTGTCGGGCCCTGTCGGGCTCTGTCGGGCTCTGTCGGGCTCTGTCGGGCCCTGTCGGGCTCTGTCGGGCTCTGTCGGGCCCTGTCGGGCTCTGTCGGGCTCTACTGGGCTCTACTGTTCCCTGTCGGGCCCTGTCGGGCTCTGTCGGGCTCTGTCGGTCTCTGTCGGGCCCTGTCGGGCCCTGTCGGGCTCTGTCGGGCTCTGTCGGGCTCTGTCGGGCTCTACTGGGCTCTGTCGGGCTCTGTCGGGCCCTGTCGGGCTCTGTCGGGCCCTGTCGGGCCCTGTCGGGCCCTGTCGGGCTCTGTCGGGCTCTGTCGGGCTCTGTCGGGCCCTGTCGGGCTCTGTCGGGCTCTGTCGGGCCCTGTCGGGCTCTGTCGGGCTCTACTGGGCTCTACTGTTCCCTGTCGGGCCCTGTCGGGCTCTGTCGGGCTCTGTCGGTCTCTGTCGGGCCCTGTCGGGCCCTGTCGGGCTCTGTCGGGCTCTGTCGGGCTCTGTCGGGCTCTACTGGGCTCTGTCGGGCTCTGTCGGGCCCTGTCGGGCTCTGTCGGGCCCTGTCGGGCTCTGTCGGGCTCTACTGGGCTCTGTCGGGCTCTGTCGGGCTCTGTCGGGCCCTGTCGGGCTCTGTCGGGCTCTGTCGGGATCTGTCGGGCTCTGTCGGGCTCTGTCGGGCTCTGTCGGGCCCTGTCGGGCTCTGTCGGGCTCTGTCGGGCTCTGTCGGGCTCTAGTGGGCTCTGTCGGGCTCTGTCGGGCCCTGTCGGGCCCTGTCGGGCTCTGTCGGGCTCTGTCGGGTTCTGTCGGGCTCTGTCGGGCTCTGTCGGGCTCTGTCGGGCTCTACTGGGCTCTACTGTTCCCTGTCGGGCCCTGTCGGGCTCTGTCGGGCTCTGTCGGGCTCTGTCGGGCTCTGTCGGGCCCTGTCGGGCCCTGTCGGGCTCTGTCGGGTTCTGTCGGGCTCTGTCGGGCTCTGTCGGGCCCTGTCGGGCTCTGTCGGGCCCTGTCGGGCCCTGTCGGGCTCTGTCGGGCTCTGTCGGGCTCTACTGGGCTCTGTCGGGCTCTGTCGGGCCCTGTCGGGCTCTGTCGGGCTCTGTCGGGCTCTGTCGGGCTCTACTGGGCTCTGTTGGGCTCTACTGTGCTCTGCTAGGCCCTGTCGGGCTCTGTCGGGCTCTGTCGGGCTCTGTCGGGCCCTGTCGGGCTCTGTCGGGCTCTGTCGGGCCCTGTCGGGCCCTGTCAGGCTCTGTTGGGGTCTGTCGGGCTCTGTCGGGCTCTGTCGGGCTCTACTGGGCTCTGTCGGGCTCTGTCGGGCCCTGTCGGGCTCTGTCGGGCTCTGTCGGGCTCTGTCGGGCTCTACTGGGCTCTGTCGGGCTCTACTGGGCTCTGTCGGGCTCTGTCGGGCCCTGTAGGGCCCTGTCGGGCTCTGTCGGGCTCTGTCGGGCTCTACTGCGCCCTGTCGGGCCCTGTCGGGCTCTGTCGGGCTCTGTCGGTCTCTACTGGGCTCTGTCGGGCTCTGTCGGGCTCTGTCGGGCTCTGTCGGGCCCTGTCGGGCTCTACTGGGCTCTGTCGGGCTCTGTCGGGCCCTGTCGGGCTCTGTCGGGCCCTGTCGGGCTCTGTCGGGTTCTACTGGGCTCTGTCGGGCTCTGTCGGGCTCTGTCGGGCTCTGTCGGGATCTGTCGGGCTCTGTCGGGCTCTGTCGGGCTCTACTGGGCTCTGTCGGGCCCTGTCGGGCCCTGTCGGGCTCTGTCGGGCTCTGTCGGGCTCTACTGGGCTCTGTCGGGCCCTGTCGGGCCCTGTCGGGCCCTGTCGGGCTCTGTCGGGCTCTGTCGGGCTCTACTGGGCCCTGTCGGGCCCTGTCGGGCTCTGTCGGGCTCTGTCGAGCTCTACTGGGCTCTGTCGGGCTCTGTCAGGCCCTGTCGGGCCCTGTCGGGCCCTGTCGGGCTCTGTCGGGCTCTGTCGGGCTCTGTCGGGCTCTACTGGGCCCTGTCGGGCTCTGTCGGGCTCTGTCGGGCTCTGTCGGGCCCTGTCCGGCTCTGTCGGGCTCTGTCGGGCTCTGTCGGGCCCTGTCAGGCTCTGTCGGGTCCTGTCGGGCCCTGTCGGGCTCTGTCGGGCTCTGTCGGGCTCTGTCGGGCTCTATTGGGCCCTGTCGGGCCCTGTCGGGCTCTGTCGGGCTCTGTCGGGCCCTGTCGGGCTCTGTCGGGCCCTGTCGGGCCCTGTCGGGCTCTGTCGGGCTCTGTCGGGCTCTACTGGGCTCTGTCGGGCCCTGTCGGGCCCTGTCGGGCTCTGTCGGGCTCTACTGGGCCCTGTCGGGCTCTGTCGGGCCCTGTCGGGCCCTGTCGGGCCCTGTCGGGCTCTGTCGGGCTCTGTCGGGCTCTGTCGGGTCCTGTCGGGCTCTGTCGGGCTCTGTCGGGCCCTGTCGGGCCCTGTCAGGCTCTGTCGGGCTCTGTCGGGCTCTGTCGGGCTCTGTAGGGCTCTGTCGGGCCCTGTCGGGCTCTACTGGGCTCTGTCGGGCTCTGTCGGTCTCTGTCGGGCTCTGTCGGGCTCTACTGCGCCCTGTCGGGCCCTGTCGGGCTCTGTCGGGCTCTGTCGGGCTCTACTGGGCTCTGTCGGGCTCTGTCGGGCTCTGTCGGGCCCTGTCGGGCCCTGTCGGGCTCTGTCGGGCTCTGTCGGGCTCTGTCGGGCCCTGTCGGGCTCTGTCGGGCTCTACTGGGCTCTGTCGGGCTCTGTCGGGCTCTGTCGGGCCCTGTCGGGCTCTGTCGGGCTCTGTCGGGATCTGTCGGGCTCTGTCGGGATCTGTCGGGCTCTACTGGGCCCTGTCGGGCTCTGTCGGGCCCTGTCGGGCCCTGTCGGGCTCTGTCGGGCTCTGTCGGGCTCTGTCGGGCCCTGTCGGGCTCTGTCGGGCTCTACTGGGCCCTGTCGGGCCCTGTCGGGCTCTGTCGGGCTCTGTCGGGCCCTGTCGGGCCCTGTCGGGCTCTGTCGGGCTCTGTCGGGCTCTACTGGGCTCTGTCGGGCTCTGTCGGGCCCTGTCGGGCTCTGTCGGGCCCTGTCGGACTCTGTCGGGCTCTGTCGGGCTCTGTCAGGCTCTACTGGGCCCTGTCGGGCTCTATCGGGCACTGTCGGGCTCTTTCGGGCCCTGTCGGGCTCTGTCGGGCCCTGTCGGGCCCTGTCGGGCCCTGTCGGGCTTTGTCGGGCTCTGTCGGGCCCTGTCGGGCTTTGTCGGGCTCTGTCGAGCTCTGTCGGGCTCTGTGAGGCTCTACTGGGCCCTGTCGGGCTCTGTCGGGCTCTGTCGGGCCCTGTCGGGCTCTGTCGGGCCCTGTCAGGCTCTGTCGGGCTCTGTCGGGCTCTGTCGGGCTCTGTAGGGCTCTGTCGGGCCCTGTCGGGCTCTACTGGGCTCTGTCGGGCTCTGTCGGGCCCTGTCGTGCTCTGTCGGGCTCTGTCGGGCTCTGTCGGGCTCTACTGGGCTCTGTCGGGCTCTGTCGGGCCCTGTAGGGCCCTGTCGGGCTCTGTCGGGCCCTGTCGGGCTCTACTGCTCCCTGTCGGCCCTGTCGGGCTCTGTCGGGCTCTGTCGGGCTCTACTGGGCTCTGTCGGGCTCTGTCGGGCTCTGTCGGGCTCTGTCGGGCCCTGTCGGGCTCTGTCGGGCCCTGTCGGGCTCTGTCGGGCCCTGTCGGGCTCTGTCGGGCTTTGTCGGGCTCTGTCGAGCTCTGTCGGGCTCTGTGAGGCTCTACTGGGCCCTGTCGGGCTCTGTCGGGCACTGTCGGGCCCTGTCGGGCTCTGTCGGGCTCTGTCGGGCTCTGTCGGGCTCTACTGGGCCCTGTCGGGCTCTGTCGGGCTCTGTCGGGCTCTACTGGGCTCTGTCGGGCTCTGTCGGGCGCTGTCGGGCCCTGTCGGGCTCTGTCGGGCTCTGTCGGGCTCTGTCGGGCTCTACTGGGCTCTACTGTTCCCTGTCGGGCCCTGTCGGGCTCTGTCGGGCTCTCTCGGTATCTGTCGGGCTCTGTCGGCCTCTACTGGGCCCTGTCGGGCTCTGTCGGGCTCTGTCGGGCTCTGTCGGGCTCTGTCGGGCCCTGTCGGGCCCTGTCGGGCTCTGTCGGGTTCTGTCGGGCTCTGTCGGGCTCTGTCGGGCCCTGTCGGGCTCTGTCGGGCTCTGTCGGGCCCTGTCGGGCTCTGTCGGGCTCTGTCGGGCTCGGTCGGGCTCTACTGGGCTCTGTCGGGCTCTGTCGGGCCCTGTCGGGCCCTGTCAGGCTCTGTCGGGCTCTGTCGGGCTCTACTGGGCTCTGTCGGGCTCTACTGGGCTCTACTAGGCCCTGTCGGGCTCTGTCGGGCTCTGTCGGGCCCTGTCGGGCCCTGTCGGGCTCTGTCGGGCTCTGTCGGGCTCTGTCAGGCTCTACTGGGCTCTGTCGGGCTCTGTCGGGTTCTGTCGGGCTCTGTCGGGCTCTGTCGGGCCCTGTCGGGCCCTGTCGGGCTCTGTCGGGCCCTGTCGGGCTCTGTCGGGCTCTGTCGGGCTCTGTCGGGCTCTACTGGGCTCTGTCGGGTTCTACTGGGCTCTACTGGGCCCTGTCGGGCTCTGTCGGGCTCTGTCGGGCTCTGTCGGGCTCTACTGGGCTCTACTGTTCCCTGTCGGGCCCTGTCGGGCTCTGTCGGGCTCTCTCGGGCTCTGTCGGGCTCTGTCGGGCTCTACTGGGCCCTGTCGGGCTCTGTCGGGCTCTGTCGCGCTCTGTTGGGCCCTGTCGGGCCCTGTCGGGCTCTGTCGGGCTCTGTCGGGCCCTGTCGGGCTCTGTCGGGCTCTGTCGGGCTCGGTCGGGCTCGGTCGGGCTCTACTGGGCTCTGTCGGGCTCTGTCGGGCCCTGTCGGGCCCTGTCAGGCTCTGTCGGGCTCTGTCGGGCTCTACTGGGCTCTGTCGGGCTCTACTGGGCTCTACTAGGCCCTGTCGGGCTCTGTCGGGCTCTGTCGGGCCCTGTCGGGCCCTGTCGGGCTCTGTCGGGCTCTGTCGGGCTCTGTCGGGCCCTGTCGGGCTCTGTCGGGCTCTGTCGGGCCCTGTCGGGCTCTGTCGGGCTCTACTGGGCTCTACTGTTCCCTGTCGGGCCCTGTCGGGCTCTGTCGGGCTCTGTCGGTCTCTGTCGGGCCCTGTCGGGCCCTGTCGGGCTCTGTCGGGCTCTGTCGGGCTCTGTCGGGCTCTACTGGGCTCTGTCGGGCTCTGACGGGCCCTGTCGGGCTCTGTCGGGCCCTGTCGGGCCCTGTCGGGCCCTGTCGGGCTCTGTCGGGCTCTGTCGGGCTCTGTCGGGCCCTGTCGGGCTCTGTCGGGCTCTACTGGGCTCTACTGTTCCCTGTCGGGCCCTGTCGGGCTCTGTCGGGCTCTGTCGGTCTCTGTCGGGCCCTGTCGGGCCCTGTCGGGCTCTGTCGGGCTGTGTCGGGCTCTGTCGGGCTCTACTGGGCTCTGTCGGGCTCTGTCGGGCCCTGTCGGGCTCTGTCGGGCCCTGTCGGGCTCTGTCGGGCTCTACTGGGCTCTGTCGGGCTCTGTCGGGCTCTGTCGGGCCCTGTCGGGCTCTGTCGGGCTCTGTCGGGCTCTGTCGGGCTCTGTCGGGCTCTGTCGGGCTCTAGTGGGCTCTGTCGGGCTCTGTCGGGCCCTGTCGGGCCCTGTCGGGCTCTGTCGGGCTCTGTCGGGTTCTGTCGGGCTCTGTCGGGCTCTGTCGGGCTCTGTCGGGCTCTACTGGGCTCTACTGTTCCCTGTCGGGCCCTGTCGGGCTCTGTTGGGCTCTGTCGGGCTCTGTCGGGCTCTGTCGGGCCCTGTCGGGCCCTGTCGGGCTCTGTCGGGTTCTGTCGGGCTCTGTCGGGCTCTGTCGGGCCCTGTCGGGCTCTGTCGGGCCCTGTCGGGCCCTGTCGGGCTCTGTCGGGCTCTGTCGGGCTCTACTGGGCTCTGTCGGGCTCTGTCGGGCCCTGTCGGGCTCTGTCGGGCTCTGTCGGGCTCTGTCGGGCTCTACTGGGCTCTGTTGGGCTCTACTGTGCTCTGCTAGGCCCTGTCGGGCTCTGTCGGGCTCTGTCGGGCTCTGTCGGGCCCTGTCGGGCTCTGTCGGGCTCTGTCGGGCCCTGTCGGGCCCTGTCAGGCTCTGTTGGGGTCTGTCGGGCTCTGTCGGGCTCTGTCGGGCTCTACTGGGCTCTGTCGGGCTCTGTCGGGCCCTGTCGGGCTCTGTCGGGCTCTGTCGGGCTCTGTCGGGCTCTACTGGGCTCTGTCGGGCTCTACTGGGCTCTGTCGGGCTCTGTCGGGCCCTGTAGGGCCCTGTCGGGCTCTGTCGGGCTCTGTCGGGCTCTACTGCGCCCTGTCGGGCCCTGTCGGGCTCTGTCGGGCTCTGTCGGTCTCTACTGGGCTCTGTCGGGCTCTGTCGGGCTCTGTCGGGCTCTGTCGGGCCCTGTCGGGCTCTACTGGGCTCTGTCGGGCTCTGTCGGGCCCTGTCGGGCTCTGTCGGGCCCTGTCGGGCTCTGTCGGGTTCTACTGGGCTCTGTCGGGCTCTGTCGGGCTCTGTCGGGCTCTGTCGGGATCTGTCGGGCTCTGTCGGGCTCTGTCGGGCTCTACTGGGCTCTGTCGGGCCCTGTCGGGCCCTGTCGGGCTCTGTCGGGCTCTGTCGGGCTCTACTGGGCTCTGTCGGGCCCTGTCGGGCCCTGTCGGGCCCTGTCGGGCTCTGTCGGGCTCTGTCGGGCTCTACTGGGCCCTGTCGGGCCCTGTCGGGCTCTGTCGGGCTCTGTCGAGCTCTACTGGGCTCTGTCGGGCTCTGTCAGGCCCTGTCGGGCCCTGTCGGGCCCTGTCGGGCTCTGTCGGGCTCTGTCGGGCTCTGTCGGGCTCTACTGGGCCCTGTCGGGCTCTGTCGGGCTCTGTCGGGCTCTGTCGGGCCCTGTCCGGCTCTGTCGGGCTCTGTCGGGCTCTGTCGGGCCCTGTCAGGCTCTGTCGGGTCCTGTCGGGCCCTGTCGGGCTCTGTCGGGCTCTGTCGGGCTCTGTCGGGCTCTATTGGGCCCTGTCGGGCCCTGTCGGGCTCTGTCGGGCTCTGTCGGGCCCTGTCGGGCTCTGTCGGGCCCTGTCGGGCCCTGTCGGGCTCTGTCGGGCTCTGTCGGGCTCTACTGGGCTCTGTCGGGCCCTGTCGGGCCCTGTCGGGCTCTGTCGGGCTCTACTGGGCCCTGTCGGGCTCTGTCGGGCCCTGTCGGGCCCTGTCGGGCCCTGTCGGGCTCTGTCGGGCTCTGTCGGGCTCTGTCGGGTCCTGTCGGGCTCTGTCGGGCTCTGTCGGGCCCTGTCGGGCCCTGTCAGGCTCTGTCGGGCTCTGTCGGGCTCTGTCGGGCTCTGTAGGGCTCTGTCGGGCCCTGTCGGGCTCTACTGGGCTCTGTCGGGCTCTGTCGGTCTCTGTCGGGCTCTGTCGGGCTCTACTGCGCCCTGTCGGGCCCTGTCGGGCTCTGTCGGGCTCTGTCGGGCTCTACTGGGCTCTGTCGGGCTCTGTCAGGCTCTGTCGGGCCCTGTCGGGCCCTGTCGGGCTCTGTCGGGCTCTGTCGGGCTCTGTCGGGCCCTGTCGGGCTCTGTCGGGCTCTACTGGGCTCTGTCGGGCTCTGTCGGGCTCTGTCGGGCCCTGTCGGGCTCTGTCGGGCTCTGTCGGGATCTGTCGGGCTCTGTCGGGATCTGTCGGGCTCTACTGGGCCCTGTCGGGCTCTGTCGGGCCCTGTCGGGCCCTGTCGGGCTCTGTCGGGCTCTGTCGGGCTCTGTCGGGCCCTGTCGGGCTCTGTCGGGCTCTACTGGGCCCTGTCGGGCCCTGTCGGGCTCTGTCGGGCTCTGTCGGGCCCTGTCGGGCCCTGTCGGGCTCTGTCGGGCTCTGTCGGGCTCTACTGGGCCCTGTCGGGCTCTGTCGGGCCCTGTCGGGCTCTGTCGGGCCCTGTCGGACTCTGTCGGGCTCTGTCGGGCTCTGTCAGGCTCTACTGGGCCCTGTCGGGCTCTATCGGGCACTGTCGGGCTCTTTCGGGCCCTGTCGGGCTCTGTCGGGCCCTGTCGGGCCCTGTCGGGCCCTGTCGGGCTTTGTCGGGCTCTGTCGGGCCCTGTCGGGCTTTGTCGGGCTCTGTCGAGCTCTGTCGGGCTCTGTGAGGCTCTACTGGGCCCTGTCGGGCTCTGTCGGGCTCTGTCGGGCCCTGTCGGGCTCTGTCGGGCCCTGTCAGGCTCTGTCGGGCTCTGTCGGGCTCTGTCGGGCTCTGTAGGGCTCTGTCGGGCCCTGTCGGGCTCTACTGGGCTCTGTCGGGCTCTGTCGGGCCCTGTCGTGCTCTGTCGGGCTCTGTCGGGCTCTGTCGGGCTCTACTGGGCTCTGTCGGGCTCTGTCGGGCCCTGTAGGGCCCTGTCGGGCTCTGTCGGGCCCTGTCGGGCTCTACTGCTCCCTGTCGGCCCTGTCGGGCTCTGTCGGGCTCTGTCGGGCTCTACTGGGCTCTGTCGGGCTCTGTCGGGCTCTGTCGGGCTCTGTCGGGCCCTGTCGGGCTCTGTCGGGCCCTGTCGGGCTCTGTCGGGCCCTGTCGGGCTCTGTCGGGCTTTGTCGGGCTCTGTCGAGCTCTGTCGGGCTCTGTGAGGCTCTACTGGGCCCTGTCGGGCTCTGTCGGGCCCTGTCGGGCCCTGTCGGGCTCTGTCGGGCTCTGTCGGGCTCTGTCGGGCTCTACTGGGCCCTGTCGGGCTCTGTCGGGCTCTGTCGGGCTCTACTGGGCTCTGTCGGGCTCTGTCGGGCGCTGTCGGGCCCTGTCGGGCTCTGTCGGGCTCTGTCGGGCTCTGTCGGGCTCTACTGGGCTCTACTGTTCCCTGTCGGGCCCTGTCGGGCTCTGTCGGGCTCTCTCGGTATCTGTCGGGCTCTGTCGGCCTCTACTGGGCCCTGTCGGGCTCTGTCGGGCTCTGTCGGGCTCTGTCGGGCTCTGTCGGGCTCTGTCGGGCCCTGTCGGGCCCTGTCGGGCTCTGTCGGGTTCTGTCGGGCTCTGTCGGGCTCTGTCGGGCCCTGTCGGGCTCTGTCGGGCTCTGTCGGGCCCTGTCGGGCTCTGTCGGGCTCTGTCGGGCTCGGTCGGGCTCTACTGGGCTCTGTCGGGCTCTGTCGGGCCCTGTCGGGCCCTGTCAGGCTCTGTCGGGCTCTGTCGGGCTCTACTGGGCTCTGTCGGGCTCTACTGGGCTCTACTAGGCCCTGTCGGGCTCTGTCGGGCTCTGTCGGGCCCTGTCGGGCCCTGTCGGGCTCTGTCGGGCTCTGTCGGGCTCTGTCGGGATCTGTCGGGCTCTGTCGGGATCTGTCGGGCTCTACTGGGCCCTGTCGGGCTCTGTCGGGCCCTGTCGGGCCCTGTCGGGCCCTGTCGGGCTCTGTCGGGCTCTGTCGGGCCCTGTCGGGCTCTGTCGGGCTCTACTGGGCCCTGTCGGGCCCTGTCGGGCCCTGTCGGGCTCTGTCGGGCCCTGTCGGGCTCTGTCGGGCTCTACTGGGCCCTGTCGGGCCCTGTCGGGCCCTGTCGGGCTCTGTCGGGCCCTGTCGGGCCCTGTCGGGCCCTGTCGGGCTCTGTCGGGCCCTGTCGGGCTCTGTCGGGCACTGTCGGGCTCTTTCGGGCCCTGTCGGGCTCTGTCGGGCCCTGTCGGGCCCTGTCGGGCCCTGTCGGGCTTTGTCGGGCTCTGTCGGGCCCTGTCGGGCTTTGTCGGGCTCTGTCGAGCTCTGTCGGGCTCTGTGAGGCTCTACTGGGCCCTGTCGGGCTCTGTCGGGCTCTGTCGGGCCCTGTCGGGCTCTGTCGGGCCCTGTCAGGCTCTGTCGGGCTCTGTCGGGCTCTGTCGGGCTCTGTAGGGCTCTGTCGGGCCCTGTCGGGCTCTACTGGGCTCTGTCGGGCTCTGTCGGGCCCTGTCGGGCTCTGTCGGGCTCTGTCGGGCTCTGTCGGGCTCTACTGGGCTCTGTCGGGCTCTGTCGGGCCCTGTAGGGCCCTGTCGGGCTCTGTCGGGCTCTGTCGGGCTCTACTGCTCCCTGTCGGCTCTGTCGGGCTCTGTCGGGCTCTGTCGGGCTCTACTGGGCTCTGTCGGGCTCTGTCGGGCTCTGTCGGGCTCTGTCGGGCCCTGTCGGGCTCTACTGGGCTCTGTCGGGCTCTGTCGGGCCCTGTCGGGCTCTGTCGGGCCCTGTCGGGCTCTGTCGGGCTCTGTCGGGCTCTACTGGGCTCTGTCGGGCTCTGTCGGGCCCTGTCGGGCTCTCTCGGGCTCTACTGGGCCCTGTCGGGCCCTGTCGGGCCCTGTCGGGCTCTGTCGGGCCCTGTCGGGCCCTGCCGGGATCTGTCGGGCTCTGTCGGGCTCTACTGGGCTCTGTCGGGCTCTGTCGGGCCCTGTCGGGCTCTGTCGGGCCCTGTCGGACTCTGTCGGGCTCTGTCGGGCTCTGTCAGGCTCTACTGGGCCCTGTCGGGCTCTATCGGGCACTGTCGGGCTCTTTCGGGCCCTGTCGGGCTCTGTCGGGCCCTGTCGGGCTCTGTCGGGCTCTGTCGGGCTCTGTCGGGCTCTACTGCGCCCTGTCGGGCTCTGTCGGGCTCTGTCGGGCTCTGTCGGGCTCTACTGGGCTCTGTCGGGCTCTGTCGGGCCCTGTCGGGCCCTGTCGGGCTCTGTCGGGCTCTGTCGGGCTCTCTCGGGCCCTGTCGGGCCCTGTCGAGCTCTGTCGGGCTCTGTCGGGCTCTGTCAGGCTCTACTGGGCTCTGTCGGGCTCTGTCGGGTTCTGTCGGGCTCTGTCGGGCTCTGTCCGGGCCCTGTCGGGCCCTGTCGGGCTCTGTCGGGCCCTGTCGGGCTCTGTCGGGCTCTGTCGGGCTCTGTCGGGCTCTACTGGGCTCTGTCGGGTTCTACTGGGCTCTACTGGGCCCTGTCGGGCTCTGTCGGGCTCTGTCGGGCTCTGTCGGGCTCTACTGGGCTCTACTGTTCCCTGTCGGGCCCTGTCGGGCTCTGTCGGGCTCTGTCGGGCTCTCTCGGGCTCTGTCGGGCTCTACTGGGCCCTGTCGGGCTCTGTCGGGCTCTGTCGGGCTCTGTTGGGCTCTGTCGGGCTCTGTCGGGCTCTGTCGGGCCCTGTCGGGCCCTGTCGGGCTCTGTCGGGCTCTGTCGGGCCCTGTCGGGCTCTGTCGGGCTCTGTCGGGCTCGGTCGGGCTCTACTGGGCTCTGTCGGGCTCTGTCGGGCCCTGTCGGGCCCTGTCAGGCTCTGTCGGGCTCTGTCGGGCTCTACTGGGCTCTGTCGGGCTCTACTGGGCTCTACTAGGCCCTGTCGGGCTCTGTCGGGCTCTGTCGGGCCCTGTCGGGCCCTGTCGGGCTCTGTCGGGCTCTGTCGGGCTCTGTCGGGCCCTGTCGGGCTCTGTCGGGCTCTGTCCGGCCCTGTCGGGCTCTGTCGGGCTCTACTGGGCTCTACTGTTCCCTGTCGGGCCCTGTCGGGCTCTGTCGGGCTCTGTCGGTCTCTGTCCGGGCCCTGTCGGGCCCTGTCGGGCTCTACTGGGCTCTGTCGGGCTCTGTCGGGCCCTGTCGGGCTCTGTCGGGCCTGTCGGGCTCTGTCGGGCTCTACTGGGCTCTGTCGGGCTCTGTCGGGCCCTGTCGGGCTCTGTCGGGCTCTGTCGGGCTCTGTCGGGCTCTGTCGGGCCCTGTCGGGCTCTGTCGGGCTCTGTCGGGCTCTGTCGGGCTCTAGTGGGCTCTGTCGGGCTCTGTCGGGCTCTGTCGGGCCCTGTCGGGCCCTGTCGGGCTCTGTCGGGCTCTGTCGGGTTCTGTCGGGCTCTGTCGGGCTCTGTCGGGCTCTGTCGGGCTCTACTGGGCTCTACT
Organism: Caloenas nicobarica; assembly: GCF_036013445.1. NCBI lineage: Eukaryota > Metazoa > Chordata > Aves > Columbiformes > Columbidae > Caloenas > Caloenas nicobarica. The sequence continues at coordinate 4,441 of NW_027017475.1, read as the reverse complement.
GTTCCCTGTCGGGCCCTGTCGGGGCTCTGTCGGGCTCTGTCGGGCTCTGTCGGGCTCTGTCGGGCCCTGTCGGGCCCTGTCGGGCTCTGTCGGGTTCTGTCGGGCTCTGTCGGGCTCTGTCGGGCCCTGTCGGGCTCTGTCGGGCCCTGTCGGGCCCTGTCGGGCTCTGTCGGGCTCTGTCGGGCTCTACTGGGCTCTGTCGGGCTCTGTCGGGCTCTGTCGGGCCCTGTCGGGCTCTGTCGGGCTCTGTCGGGCTCTGTCGGGCTCTACTGGGCTCTGTCGGGCTCTACTGGGCTCTACTAGGCCCTGTCGGGCTCTGTCGGGCTCTGTCGGGCTCTGTCGGGCCCTGTCGGGCTCTGTCGGCTCTGTCGGGCCCTGTCGGGCCCTGTCAGGCTCTGTTGGGGTCTGTCGGGCTCTGTCGGGCTCTGTCGGGCTCTACTGGGCTCTGTCGGGCTCTGTCGGGCCCTGTCGGGCTCTGTCGGGCTCTGTCGGGCTCTGTCGGGCCTCTGTCGGGCTCTACTGGGCTCTGTCGGGCTCTACTGGGCTCTGTCGGGCCCTGTCGGGCCCTGTCGGGCTCTGTCGGGCTCTGTCGGGCTGTGTCGGGCTCTACTGGGCCCTGTCGGGCTCTGTCGGGCTCTGTCGGGCTCTGTCGGGCTCTACTGGGCTCTGTCGGGCTCTGTCGGGCCCTGTCGGGCCCTGTCGGGCTCTGTCGGGCTCTGTCGGGCTCTGTCGGGCCCTGTCGGGCCCTGTCGAGCTCTGTCGGGCTCTGTCGGGCTCTGTCAGGCTCTACTGGGCTCTGTCGGGTTCTGTCGGGCTCTGTCGGGCTCTGTCGGGCCCTGTCGCGCCCTGTCGGGCTCTGTCGGGCCCTGTCGGGCTCTGTCGGGCTCTGTCGGGCTCTGTCGGGCTCTGTCGGGCTCTACTGGGCTCTGTCGGGTTCTACTGGGCTCTACTGGGCCCTGTCGGGCTCTGTCGGGCTCTGTCGGTCTCTGTCGGGCTCTACTGGGCTCTACTGTTCCCTGTCGGCCCTGTCGGGCTCTGTCGGGCTCTCTCGGGATCTGTCGGGCTCTGTCGGCCTCTACTGGGCCCTGTCGGGCTCTGTCGGGCTCTGTTGGGCTCTGTCGGGCTCTGTCGGGCTCTGTCGGGCCCTGTCGGGCCCTGTCGGGCTCTGTCGGGTTCTGTCGGGCTCTGTCGGGCTCTGTCGGGCCCTGTCGGGTTCTGTCGGGCTCTGTCGGGCCCTGTCGGGCTCTGTCGGGCTCTGTCGGGCTCGGTCGGGCTCTACTGGGCTCTGTCGGGCTCTGTCGGGCCCTGTCGGGCCCTGTCAGGCTCTGTCGGGCTCTGTCGGGCTCTACTGGGCTCTGTCGGGCTCTACTGGGCTCTACTAGGCCCTGTGGCTCTGTCGGGCTCTGTCGGGCCCTGTCGGGCCCTGTCGGGCTCTGTCGGGCTCTGTCGGGCTCTGTCGGGCCCTGTCGGGCTCTGTCGGGCTCTGTCGGGCCCTGTCGGGCTCTGTCGGGCTCTACTGGGCTCTACTGTTCCCTGTCGGGCCCTGTCGGGCTCTGTCGGGCTCTGTCGGTCTCTGTCGGGCCCTGTCGGGCCCTGTCGGGCTCTGTCGGGCTCTGTCGGGCTCTGTCGGGCTCTAGTGGGCTCTGTCGGGCTCTGTCGGGCTCTGTCGGGCCCTGTCGGGCCCTGTCGGGCTCTGTCGGGCTCTGTCGGGTTCTGTCGGGCTCTGTCGGGCTCTGTCGGGCTCTGTCGGGCTCTACTGGGCTCTACTGTTCCCTGTCGGGCCCTGTCGGGCTCTGTCGGGCTCTCCGGGCTCTGTCGGGCTCTGTCGGGCTCTACTGGGCCTGTCGGGCTCTGTCGGGCTCTGTCGGGCTCTGTCGGGCCCTGTCGGGCCCTGTCGGGCTCTGTCGGGTTCTGTCGGGCTCTGTCGGGCTCTGTCGGGCCCTGTCGGGCTCTGTCGGGCTCTGTCGGGCCCTGTCGGGGGTCTGTCGGGCTCTGTCGGGCTCTGTCGGGCTCTACTGGGCTCTGTCGGGCCCTGTCGGGCCCTGTCGGGCTCTGTCGGGCTCTGTCGGGCTCTGTCGGGCTCTACTGGGCTCTGTCGGGCTCTACCGGGCTCTACTAGGCCCTGTCGGGCTCTGTCGGGCTCTGTCGGGCTCTGTCGGGCCCTGTCGGGCTCTGTCGGGCTCTGTCGGGCCCTGTCGGGCCCTGTCAGGCTCTGTCGGGCTCTGTCGGGCTCTGTCGGGCTCTGTCGGGCTCTACTGGGCTCTGTCGGGCTCTGTCGGCTCTGTCGGGCTCTGTCGGGCTCTGTCGGGCTCTACTGGGCTCTGTCGGGCTCTACTGGGCTCTACTGTTCCCTGTCGGGCCCTGTCGGGCTCTGTCGGGCTCTGTCGGTCTCTGTCGGGCCTGTCGGGCCCTGTCGGGCTCTGTCGGGCTCTGTCGGGCTCTAGTGGGCTCTGTCGGGCTCTGTCGGGCTCTGTCGGGCCCTGTCGGGCCCTGTCGGGCTCTGTCGGCTCTGTCGGGTTCTGTCGGGCTCTGTCGGGCTCTGTCGGGCTCTGTCGGGCTCTACTGGGCTCTACTGTTCCCTGTCGGGCCCTGTCGGGCTCTGTCGGGCTCTCTCGGGCTCTGTCGGCTCTGTCGGGCTCTACTGGGCCCTGTCGGGCTCTGTCGGGCTCTGTCGGGCTCTGTCGGGCTCTGTCGGGCCCTGTCGGGCCCTGTCGGGCTCTGTCGGGTTCTGTCGGGCTCTGTCGGGCCCTGTCGGGCTCTGTCGGGCTCTGTCGGGCCCTGTCGGGGTCTGTCGGGCTCTGTCGGGCTCTGTCGGGCTCTACTGGGCTCTCTCGGGCCCTGTCGGGCCCTGTCGGGCTCCGTCGGGCTCTGTCGGGCTCTGTCGGGCTCTACTGGGCTCTGTCGGGCTCTACCGGGCTCTACTAGGCCCTGTCGGGCTCTGTCGGGCTCTGTTGGGCTCTGTCGGGCCCTGTCGGGCTCTGTCGGGCTCTGTCGGGCCCTGTCGGGCCCTGTCAGGCTCTGTTGGGGTCTGTCGGGCTCTGTCGGCTCTGTCGGGCTCTACTGGGCTCTGTTGGGCTCTGTCGGGCTCTGTCGGGCTCTGTCGGGCTCTGTCGGGCTCTACTGGGCTCTGTCGGGCTCTACTGGGCTCTGTCGGGCTCTGTCGGGCCCTGTAGGGCCCTGTCGGGCTCTGTCGGGCTCTGTCGGGCTCTACTGCGCCCTGTCGGCCCTGTCGGGCTCTGTCGGGCTCTGTCGGGCTCTGTCGGGCCCTGTCGGGCTCTACTGGGCTCTGTCGGGCTCTGTCGGGCCCTGTCGGGCTCTGTCGGGCCCTGTCGGGCTCTGTCGGGCTCTACTGGGCTCTGTCGGGCTCTGTCGGGCCCTGTCGGGCTCTGTCGGGCTCTGTCGGGATCTGTCGGGCTCTGTCGGGCTCTGTCGGGCCCTGTCGGGCTCTGTCGGCCTCTGTCGGGCTCTGTCGGGCTCTGTTGGGCTCTAGTGGGCTCTGTCGGGCTCTGTCGGGCCTGTCGGGCCCTGTCGGGCTCTGTCGGGCTCTGTCGGGTTCTGTCGGGCTCTGTCGGGCTCTGTCGGGCTCTGTCAGGCTCTGTCGGGCTCTACTGGGCTCTACTGTTCCCTGTCGGGCCCTGTCGGGCTCTGTCGGGCTCTGTCGGGCTCTGTCGGGCTCTACTGAGCCCTGTCGGGCTCTGTCGGGCTCTGTTGGGCTCTGTCGGGCTCTGTCGGGCTCTGTCGGGCCCTGTCGGGCCCTGTCGGGCTCTGTCGAGTTCTGTCGGGCTCTGTCGGGCCCTGTCGGGCTCTGTCGGGCTCTGTCGGGCCCTGTCGGGCTCTGTCGGGCTCTGTCGGGGCTCTGTCGCGCCCTGTAGGGCCCTGTAGGGCCCTGTCGGGCTCTGTCGGGCTCTGTCGGGCTCTACTGCGCCCTGTCGGGCCTGTCGGGCTCTGTCGGGCTCTGTCGGGCTCTACTGGGCTCTGTCGGGCTCTGTCGGGCTCTGTCGGGCTCTGACGGGCTCTGTCGGGCTCTACTGGGCCCTGTCGGGCTCTGTCGGGCTCTGTTGGGCTCTGACGGGCTCTGTCGGGCTCTACTGTTCCCTGTCGGGCCCTGTCGGGCTCTGTCGGGCTCTACTGTTCCCTGTCGGGCCCTGTCGGGCTCTGTCGGGCTCTACTGTTCCCTGTCGGGCTCTGTCGGGCTCTACTGTTCCCTGTCGGGCTCTGACGGGCTCTGTCGGGCTCTACTGCGCCCTGTCGGGCCCTGTCGGGCTCTGTCGGGCTCTGTCGGGCTCTACTGGGCTCTGTCGGGCTCTGTCGGGCTCTGTCGGGCTCTGACGGGCTCTGTCGGGCTCTACTGGCGCCTGTCTGGGCTCTGTCGGCTCTGTTGGGCTCTGACGGGCTCTGTCGGGCTCTACTGTTCCCTGTCGGGCCCTGTCGGGCTCTGTCG